>NC_086323.1:42279547-42502047 GCF_036172605.1 Pelobates fuscus
CGTGGCTCTGCAGAGGAGTTGGTGACACCGCCACGACTTGCAGGCAGGCCTACTGCCACCTCCTCTTCTCCTCCTACTCCATCCTCTTCCATAACCTCCTTGGCTGAGTCCTCTTCTGCTGCTGCGTCTTGCTCCACATCAACGGCACTCCCCCAGCTCCCCAGGTTCTATTCCACATCCCGGATACGGCAGTGTCACGCCGTCTTGGGTTTGACTTGCTTGAAAGCAGAGAGTCACACCGGACAAGCACTCCTGTCCGCCCTGAACGCACAAGTGGAAAAGTGGCTGACTCCGCAGCAACTGGATATCGGCAAAGTGGTTTGTGACAACGGAACAAATTTTTTGGCGGCATTGAAGTTGGGCAAGTTGACACATGTGCCGTGCATGGCACATGTGTGTAATCTGATCGTACAACGTTTTGTGCATAAGTACACAGGCTTACAGGACGTCCTGAAGCAGGCCAGGAAGGTGTGTGGCCAGTTCAGGCATTCCTACATGGCCATGGCACACTTTGCAGATATCCAGCGGTGAAACAACATGCCAGTGAGGCGCTTGATTTGCGACAGCCCGACACGTTGGAATTCAACACTCCTAATGTTCGACCACCTGCTCCAACAAGAAAAAGCCGTTCATGAATATTTGTATGACCGGGGTGCTGTGATGTCACAGCACAACGGGAATCTAACATGGGAAGAGGTGAAAGTAATCCTCCTCCTCCCACGACCACGCCGGCAAGGACAGGACGCTTTAAAGACGTGTTGTTGATGGAGGACATGCGGAGCTTTTTAAGTCCTACGCATCGCCACAGCCCTTCGGGATCCACCCTCAGAGAACGACTCGACCGACAGGTAGCAGACTACCTCGCCTTAACTGCAGATATCGGCACTCTGAGGAGGGATGAACCCCTTGACTACTGGGTGTGCAGGCTTGACCTGTGGCCTGAGCTATCCCAAATTGCGATAGAACTTCTGGCCTGCCCCGCTTCAAGTGTCCTGTCAGAAAGGACCTTCAATGCAGCAGGAGGTATTGTCACTGAGAAGAGAAGTCGCCTAGGTCAAAAAAGTCTAGATTACCTCACCTTTATTAAGATGAATCAGGGATGGATCCCGAAGGGACTGACAGTGGGCGATACATTCGACTAAAAAAGGCCTGCTGAGATGAGCTGCCTTGGGCTAAAAATGGTGACCCTATGTAGGAGGAACAGTCCCTATTCTGCACTGTGTCACTGTGTATCAGGGTCCCTGAGGACAGGTGTCAATCCATATCTGCCAAGTGACCCTATGTAGGGGGAACAGTCCCTATTCTGCTCTGTGTCATTGTGTATCAGGGTCCCTGAGGACAGGTGTCAATCCATATCTGCCAAGTGACCCTATGTAGGGGGAACAGTCCCTATTCTGCTCTGTGTCAGTGTGTATCAGGGTCCCTGAGGACAGGTGTCATTACATATCTGCCACGTGACCGTATGTAGGGGGAACAGTCCCTATTCTGCTCTGTGTCAGTGTGTATCAGGGTCTCTGAGGACAGGTGTCAATCCATATCTGCCAAGTGACCCTATGTAGGGGGAACAGTCCCTATTCTGCTCTGTGTCAGTGTGTAGCAGGGTCCCTGAGGACAGGTGTCAATCCATATCTGCCAAGTGACCCTATGTAGGGGGAACAGTCCCTATTCTGCTCTGTGTCAGTGTGTATCAGGGTCCCTGAGGACAGGTGTCAATCCATATCTGCCAAGTGACCCTATGTAGGGGGAACAGTCCATATTCTGCTCTGTGTCAGTGTGTATCAGGGTCTCTGAGGACAGGTGTCAATCCATATGTCAAGGTGTTAATATGTCATATGTCAGGTGTCAATCCATATCCATTGTGATTTAGGAATGTTAGGTGATTTATGCCCTTTTTGGATTAAAACCAGACTCTGCATCAACTGTGTAATTTTCCATGGGAGTTTTGCCATGGATCCCCCTCCGGCATGCCACAGTCCAGGTGTTAGTCCCCTTGAAACAACTTTTCCATCACTATTGTGGCCAGAAAGAGTCCCTGTGGGTTTTAAAATCCGCCTGCCCATTGAAGTCAATGGCGGTTCGCCCGGTTCGCCGGTTCGCGAACATTTAAGGAAGTTCGCGTTCGCGAACCAAAAATTTTATGTTCGCGACATCACTACATTTCACCCAAAAACAGTTGTGTGCTAATTTCTAGCATTGTTGAAATAAAAACAGTTTTGCATTCAGGAATTTCTGTTGCAATGCCAGCAGATTATTGTGGTACAAAAACGGAAAAATGCAAAATGGCCTTCTCTACTCATTTATACATGTCACTTCCATATTTTATTTTGGTACCCATGAAATTACCAGCAATTATATATTATTCCATTAATTAAATCCTTTTCAATATCAGATCTGTGTGTCTTTTGTGTGGTTTGCATAAATTTTTTAAAGGAATACTTTACTCACTCATCTTACATAGTTACATAGTTACATAGTTACATAGTTACATAGCTGAAAAGAGACTTGCATCCATCAAGTTCAGCCTTCCTCACATATGCTTTTGCTGTTGATCCAAAAGAAGGCAAAAAACCGAGTCTGAAGCTCTTCCAATTTTGCAACAAACTAGGAAAAAATTCCTTCTTGACCCCAAAATAGCAGTCAGATGTCTCCTTGGATCAAGCAGCTATTAGCCCACTAATTAGAAATTGTATCCCTGTATGTTATGTTTTTGCAAGTATTTATCCAATTGCAATTTAAACATCGGTATAGACTCTGACAAAACCACCTCTTCCGGCAATGAATTCCATATCCTTATTGCTCTTACTGTAAAAAAAACTTTTCTTTGCCTTAGATGAAATCTCCTTTCTTCAAGCCTAAATGTGTGACCTCGTGTCCTATGTATAGCCCTGTTTATAAATAGATTTCCAGATAATGGTTTGTACTGGCCCCGAATATATTTGTATAATGTTATCATATCCCCTCTAAGGCACCGTTTTTCCAAACTGAAGAGATTTAAATTTTTTAACCTTTCTTCATAACTAAAATGATCCATTCCTTTTATCAATTTTGTAGCTCGTCTCTGCACTTTTTCTAGTGCCATGATATCCTTCTTTAGAACAGGTGCCCAAAATCGCACAGCATATTCAAGGTGTGGTCTTACCAGCGATTTATAAAGAGGCAAAATTATATTTTCATCTCGAGAATTTATGCCCCTATTTATACATGACAAAACCTTACTGGCCTTAGCAACGGCAGATTGACATTGCATATTGCTACCTAATTTGTTGTCCATAACAATTCCCAAATCCTTCTCGTGTGTGGTTATCCCTAGTTCACTACCATTTAGGGTGTAAATTGCTTGTGCATTCTTAACCCCGAAGTGCATAACTTTGTATTTTTCTACGTTAAATTTCATCTGCCATTTTAGTGCCCAGTCCCCCAATCTATCCAAATCCCTCTGCAGCAAGGCAATATCCTGCTCACATTTTATTACTTTACAAAGTTTTGTGTCATCTGCAAACACTGATACATGGCTTTCAATGCCCATTTCAAGATCATTTATAAATATGTTAAATAGAAGCGGTCCCAAAACAGAACCCTGAGGGACACCACTTACCACTTTTGTCCAGCTTGAAAATTTACCATTTATGACAACTCGCTGTACTCTATCCTTAAGCCAATGTTCTACCCAAGAACGAGAATATTCATCTAGACCAATTTCTTTTAGTTTGAAGACTAACCTATTGTGAGGAACCGTATCAAATGCCTTGGCAAAATCCAAGTAGATCACATCCACTGCAACACCCTGATCTATATTTCTACTTACTTCTTCGTAGAATGCAATTAGGTTAGTTTGACATGACCTATGTTTCATAAAACCATGCTGATTATTGCTAATAACACAGTTCTTCCCAATGAATTCCTGAATATTATCCCTTAATAGCCGTTCAAATAATTTCCCAGTCACAGAAGTTAAGCTCACAGGTCTATAATTTCCAGGCAAGGATTTTGAACCCTTTTTAAATATAGGAACAACATCTGCCTTCCTCCAATCCTCCGGTACAATACCTGAAACAAAAGAATCTTGAAAAATTAAATACAGAGCTTCACTTATTTCCCCACTTAGCTCCTTAAGTACTCGTGGGTGGATACCGTCAGGCCCCGGAGCTTTATTTACATTAATTTTCTTTAATAGCTGTAGCACCTTGTCTCGAGTTATCCAATCACAAGTTATCTGCAAGTTTGTTGCAGCAATCATATGCATATCTCTTGCTATAGGATCCTCATTAATATATACCGAAGAAAAATAGTTATTTAAAATTTCTGCCTTTTCCTGGTCTTCATTGACTAACAGACCCAATCTGTGTTTTCAGTGTACCTACACTTTCATTTTTTGTTTTTTTAGAATTAATGTACTTGAAAAAATTTAATTGTTCTTATAGTAGTACCCCCATACCCCCAAATCATTTTATTTTAATAGCTAGATGACTTGGAAGCACATCTTGAATCCACACCTCCAAACCCTCTAGATAAGAGAGCCAGGGCTGTTACTTCATGGCTATAGACATTCCCTGACATCACTTATGCATGAGCAGTTCCATCATGGTTTGTCATAGAAAATCATTACATGCAATGATTCTCTATGGCCAGATAATCATGGGAGGATCAAGACAAGTGCCATTCATGCACATATGGTGTGAAGAGAATTGGATTTGACCTTCATCCTTTAGGGTGACGGCATGCATCGCCCTGCAGAGCCGAGGGAGACTGATGCTGGAAAAAAAGTAAATAACATGTGTTTTTTTTTCTATCTAGGAATATTGAGACTAAAGCATTAGGAATACAGAGATAACATTATAGTGTCCCCTAAAATGCATTATTATTTAATGTAGTAAGCATGGTAATAATTTACTAATTATTGGGTTCCTTTAAAATGGAAAAAAAAAATCAATAATATTAACTCACTGGAGTTATATCTAAACTTGGAGATTTGGATCATCACAATTCCGACTGATTTGGGGTAATTTTGATCCACAGAATTTCAAATTGAGCTTCAACTGAAACTCTTCATAACCAAAAAAAAAAAAAGAAAATCAAAACTAGTAGCCTCCTTCACTTTGCACCAACTTTAAATCACTTATTCATAGTTTGCGAGATTAGATTTTTGCTAATTAAAAAAAAAAAAACACTTAAGGCACATTTGTTCCTTCATTTTAGGAATGAACTGAAATTTTGTGAATTAAATCAAAATTTTGAATTGTATGGACACAATTTCCACCAAAATACTTTGGAATCAACACATTTCTAAGAATTTTATCAGAATTGTTGAGATTCTGTTGAGAAGAACCACACATTTTCACTGTGCACAAGTTTAGGAATATTGTTCCTTGCCTATGTTCAGGAGAAATAGAAGGAGCAGCAGTGTGCAGTAGTGTATCATTCTTAATATAAGAGCAATTCAAAATACTGTGTATATATTATATGTATTATTCATTTATAAAAGTGTAATTGTGCCTCTTTCTGGGGATTTTCCTGGATTGGGGTTACTTGTTGCAAAGTTATTGCTGATTGCAGAGTGAATGTGTATGAAGGTCATGTGAATATAGGTCAGTCAGTATGGAGCTTCTTGTATCAAAATTGCTTTTTTAATGACTGAGTGCCTGAGTGTGTTGAGCCTATGCTGACAGTGATCAGAATCATTTCAGTTCTATTATTTTATACTGAAGTTAATTTATGAAGACATTATATGAGCACAGAACGTGTCTGCCTTGTACCTAAAGCTAGACAAGTTCTCTGAAATTAGCTAATAAATCACGTTAGTCTGTCATGATAAGTTCAATGTAACTTATAGCAGCTCCTAAAATAAGGTTTACCTAGCATTTATCATAAGGATCAAATATATAAATGTATATTTAATTGTTTGAGCAGCTGTTAAATGAATAGCACCTTCTCTCTAGTGTTCCAACCCCACCATGACAAAAGGGACTGCAACCTGTGTCCTTTTCGGGTTTGTTCCTCCTTGTGCTACGATTAGCTTTGTTTGAGAAAACTTACCCAACCAACCTACGTAAAAAACATTCTAATGTATAGATAGCATTTTGTACCTCTAATTTAATGTACAGTGGAATGCAGCAAGTGAACCTTAGTATTGTCGGGAGACCCAGATAGTGAGCTGCTTAGTCTTTGTTAACTTCTGAATTAATAATTTAAAATTTTCTTTTTCTACTTTCTTCACTGATTTATTTTTCTATAAAAAAAAAAATCAATCCTTGCATCAGGAAACTATGCAAGGAGCATAAAATAATAGTGTGCTTTGAGGGCCCTAAAAAGCCTCCAAATTTAAATAGTGTTCTCGAAATCTGGAGTATATGTATATTTTAATGATACTTCTTCTGTAATTGCTGAAATTCTGAGCATCACGTTTCAATCAATGATTCCTGCTGTATTCTCATTTTATCACAGTCTGCCAGTAAGAGAGTCCAGGTCAATATTCCCTGTGTGTGCTTAATTGCACATCTTGGCTTATTGAAATAAAACTCTTAGCTATGGCTACTAAGCCTGTAAAGAGAACATGTCATCCACAATCTAAAGTTTAATATGTTATTGAGACTAAACTATATTGAAACCAATCCCGTTCTCATCGCTTGGATATGTTTTATTGAGAAGTTATTTATCTTTTAAATCCTTCCCATTCTGGGGATGTCAGTCACTCTACAACTGCTCTCGTCAGTGTCGAAGTGTCTCGCCTGCTTGGGGGTAATTAAACTGTTAAGAGCAACTTTAGCAGTATGAGATCCTTCAGACATATTAATATTTACCTAATTGAAAACAACGATCATATTTTGGGTTTTATAAATTAGGAAATAGATCTGCTTCCCTCAAGCACTTTTGGTAAAGGATCATTGAGTTAAACCTGCAGCTTTTCACATCTTTTCTTTTCTTCAGTAAAAGACAGAATTTGGAATTATTATTATACATTTTTTTTTTACAGTCAGACTGTCGTTGCTTCTGTCTCTTTTCTTCCAACAAAGCCCTGGGTTGTTCTGTCCTAAAAAGCTTCTTGATTGTTTGCAGCTGGAGTTGGCTACAGTCAAAGCTAAAAAATCTGGTCGAGTTTTCATGGCATCGATCCTTCCTCGAGGTATTAATCAACCAGCACGAAACCATGTGTGAGATCCACAAATATGTTAAATAACTTCATACACTTTTGTTCAAAAGGACTGACTGGGATTCTCATAACAAAAAAATAAAAAAGCATAAATAACCCAAGTGCATGTGTGAAAAGATTATATCTAAGACATTAACTTATAGTACATTACACTGATCCCCCAGCCAGCTTTTCTTCTTGTATAAGTAAAATTACACTCACATGTGTTAGAGCAGTAAACTTACTATAGTTATATACTGGCCATGCTCCTATTTAAAAACCACTTCAGGGAGAGATCTGTATGAATGGAAACATTTGAAGACTTATACAGATTTACCTAAATGAGAAGTAGTGATTTTGTAGAAGTAAAGATCAGAAGCTACACATTTAATAACAGTCTTCAGCTTTAGTAACTGTGTAAGAAAAGTCATCTTAAAAAATATAAAACACTTATTTTTAATGTTAGCATTTTTAAACATAGCACTGCCAGAAGCACCCCACAGAGTGTTCAGTAAACACAGAGCTCCAATTTACTGCATGCTTCTGTTTTTTTGAGTTCAGTAGATAATCCATCAACCCCACTCGTGGAGTGTTCATTAGATACACTTCTAATTTAATGCCTCCCTCAGCTGCTTGGTGAGTTCACTAGACACAAATATTGCACTACATGCTTTACCCCTTGGAGTTTGCAGTAGACACAGACCTAAATGTTGCTGTCTACCACAGCCCCTTCGTGTTAGTTTATCCCCCAAAATGTGCAATTTTCAGGAAAATCTATTTGTCTGAGCCATACTGTATAGTCATGCCCAAGTTTAGTTTACAAGGAACATCATTTGATCTATACTTTGTTCTAGCTAAACTGCTAGAACATCCATGGTCATCTATTATTTATGCTTTTATTTTTAGAGACAAGGTGTCTGTCAGCTACACTTCCTCCAACTATAAGCCCTTACTTTCTACAAACTGATTGTTGCCATTTGAGCTGTTTTGGGGTCTGAGCAGTTGTCTGTTTCTTTTCCAGATGTTTTCTTTGAGATAAATTTAGTAGTTTGAGCACTTTAAAAAATAATTCAGGTATTCCACACCTTCTGCACCTATTGTATTATTGTTATTTAATATTTTCTGTAAAAAAAAGTTACAATTTCACTCATACATATAGGTTGGAAATTTTGCAATAGTGCAACAATATCCGATTTTATGTAAAAAAATAAAACTTCCTTTCGATCTCTGAAATACTGTAAGTATTCTGAATCAAAAGTATCTGTTTTTTTCGCAAAGTTCTATTAATGTATCTAATGCAAAAAAAAATAATAATTCAATTCTCTGTATCAGCATTTTGGTATGTCTGAAGACAGGAACTTGTGGCTTTTTGAATTTCTTTTTTCCTCTATAAATCTGTAGAGTAATGTCATCTCATTGCCCCTTTCCATAGATCTGTTTTCAAATATTTCCTTGAATTCCCAGGTGTTTTGCAGACATTTCTTTGTATCATATAGTTTAAACCTCCCGATATCATATTTCCAAATCATGTCACTGGACAAGTATTTGATGATTTAGCAAAATTAACTTGAAAAAACATTTATCATCTGCTGTGGATAATTGTATTTTTCTGATGTCTGAACTAGCCCATGAAAACATATTAAAGGCGTGATATCTCATCCCCTGCAATATGGACTGGGAATACTGAGGATAAAACAAAATCGAGAGAATAGAGATTGTACTAAAAGTCAGAATATGTCATCTCTTGGCTAACAGGTTATGACAAGCAAAGACAGACTAGAGTTGGTAACTGGCCCGTATACTCCTGCAGTTGGACTGGGTCATTTGTTCATGTAAAGACCATGATGATGTTTACTGGTGGACTGTCCAGACGTGTAGACTGCACACTGCATCTAACTTCCAAACTACATTGGGTCTTTCGGAGGACCATTTCGGAGATTGCCTCCATCAATTCAGATAGTAATGGCAAGAAATGTGCAATGATGAGGTGGTAATGTATCTTTACTTACATTTCCTGCAATGCATCTAAAATTGCTAACCTTAGAGTCAACTCAATAATTAGTAGAAAAATGATCAAACGCCTATTAGAAACCAATGCAACTGTTAGTGAGCTAAGGTCTTATGAAGATCTAAGGAGTAGAAAAGTTCCAACCAATCATTATAAGCCAGAACACATGGATGGTTTTACTAGGTCAGTCGTCTATGGAACTATTTATATAATAATTTAATAAAACAGATTTGTGTATCACTGAGCATGCTGCCCTGAATATTGGCATGAACTCTCAAGGTGTGGTTAAGTGTTGAGGACTGATAAGTCCAGCACGGGCATTACCTAAAAATGCAACCAAAATACCCCACTGTTACAGTTGACATGGAATTGTGAAGTTGATCTTGGTTATTGACTTCACCTATATTTTAAAGTGGGACTGTCACTTCTCTGCAGTGAATCACTCACTGGGGTAATTAGTGTAGCAGAGGAAAGTTGAAATCACACGTTTCTCTGCAGAGCTTCAGTGTCCACAGTAATGTTATTAACCCATGATGTTACGGACCTGCATGCTAAGTGTGCATGTACCTGTACAGTGGGCGCCATGTAGGTTAGGTTACTTCTATGGTAGGCTCTGGCTGTAAAAGGCAGTTAAGCATACAATAAAAATTAAAAAGTGGTTAAACAAAATTAAAAATACAGCAACGTGCAGCTATGGGTTTGTGCACAAAACCAACATGTGAGAGATTTGCTCTTTTCCTTTGTAAATACATGTCTCATAATACAGATATTAAACCAATACAAACAGGGTTATTCACTAAACTCTGAACTGTACCAAATTAAATACAACATTTAGTCTAAAACAGCCAAAGGCAGCTATTTCACAAAATGGATTGTATTCACTACAATGCAGAATTTAATGAATAATCCTTACAGTCTTAAATAAATTGTAATCTAAAAAAATTATAAGTATACAAAACTTGATGAAATATGAGATTTCCCTAGAATTACTATGGATTATATCTGTGTGTTTGTGCACCTGTGTGCGTGTGTGTGTGCATGTGCGTGTGTATTTCTCAACCTCTTTCTCTCTTTGCCTTATCTCACATGCATGCACATTTCTCTTCCTGTCCTTACATGTCTTAGACAAGTTAGGACACATTGTTTAAAATAATATCACAAATTATATTTTACAAGGCCATCGCCTTAACCAGTGCTTTGTTTAGAATGCGCATATATGCCCAATTGTGTGCTAACTGGAAGACTTTCGGATCCTAAAAATTTTAAGTGAACAAATCTTGCCATTGTAAGAATTTGTAACTCTAATTGCTCATGCATTTACTGATGTATTATAAAGAATAAATTAGCCTCTATAAAACATAATTAGGATATTTTCCAAGTCCACTTAGCCATCCATAAACAATTTTACCTCTATTCCACTAATAAAAGTTTTAATTTTAAGAACCCATAACGATGGTGGAAATTATAAGCATTCTAGGGAATCATTATCCAAATTCTTTAATATAAATGTAACAAATATTCCATGAGCAGTAACTGGAGACCATGGTCATTCTTGAAGGGCAATAATGTGTCTAGCCAATGAGATGCTTGCTATGTAAAATGAAATTAGTAAAGAGATTTGGAATCATTTGAGTAGAATACATGCAAACAGTCCTATTCATTTTCTTTATTATTTCTGACTTTTCATTTAAATGGACTGCAGTAAAACACACCAAAAAAGACCCCCAAACTATATTGTATGGACAATAACTTCAGCCTCTGATTAAACAAAATTGGAAGAGCTAAAAATGCTATTAAGGGGTGGAGCGAACAGGGCAGACGTGCTCTGAATTAGCTCCTATGCACCGAGCATAAAAAGAGTGAAAGAATCAGGCTAAAATGCACACATCCTCCTACAAGAGGGCCCAATGGACTGGGGAAACGGGCCGGAACCCAGAGACACCAAACTTGATGTCCGGGCTAACCGGGCACCGCATCGGCAGACTAGGGCCTACCGAGGGATGCGGCGGAGAAAGGCGGCCACTTTCCTGCCAGACGCACACAGCCACCAGTAAGCTTGGTGCACTACCTCCCCCCCTATGGACCGGTGGGGGACATCCCAGTCCCCGCCAGCCGGAGAGCCCCGTGCCCGGCACCACCCGAACGAGACACAGCCAAGATGGCGGCCTAGCAAAGGCCAATCGGCACAAACAACCAACCGCCAACGCAGCACTTGGAGAAGTTTGACAAACTTTGTAAAAGCTTCTGGACGACACTCTGCAACCAAGGAATGACCCACAGCCAAGCAGTGAGAGCAGTAGCAAAGCTGATCCGCCCGGATGCCCAGCGCCACCACTACGACCCCCTGCCTCAAGCCCCCAGAGCAGTTACCCGGCTACTCGGAGGCAAGCGACTGATAAGTCGGGAAATGGCACCAAGAGGCTCGGACATAAACCCCTGCTCCCACACACGCTGGAGCCTGGGGCTAGCCCCACACACACGCACCTCACAGGACCAAAGCGCCAGAAACCAGCGTGGCGCACCTCTGCCCCTTGAGATCACAGCCTCCAACCAGGTTGCAACACAAGAGCACACCACACAATTTATGGACTAAGCTAGATTCAACTGCAGAGACATAATTAAAGTGGACCCTGACGCCAACCTCTGGGACACTCCAGCGCTGGGCATAGGCTGAAGTGCCTACCATGCAGCCTCCCAAGGGTATTAGTGTCTTTAGCCTGGCCTGTTCAGAGCTCCCACAACAGCTAAGTACCCAGACACAGAAGCCTGATGCACACCCCAAGTAGACTATGCTTCAATTTTTGCTTTTATCCTCAGCGGTTGTGGGACTGTTAACCATGTTAAAACCAACTCCCGGTGGCTTAACATCTGGTTAACTCTTGACCTAACAACATGTACTTTTTCTTATGTTTAGATAGTTTCAGTGATGTTACCTAGCGCTATAGGCATGACTTAGCGAAATTACACACTCTTTAACTCCTTATAGCCTAGGTTTGTAGAGCGTGACTCACCTATGCATTACACAGAGGCCAGCTAGAGTTATATGGTGTACCGGAGTATTATCACTACACAAGAATAGCCAACCTAGCAAAACGCTTAGCTGAGCTTGTTTTGGGAGAATTAGTTGAATCCCTAATAGCAACTGACTAACACTTTACTGTCCGATGTGTAAAAATTAAGCATGTAACTAATGGTCCTTATCTTACAGTTCGTATACGAAACCCACTAATGCTCCTGCTAATGCATAACCTATACATTATAAAATGTAATCGTTTGTTTCTCGTGATAAAATATTTTAAAAATGTGCTAGCCAACCACATGCCATAACAAGTCGATGTTCATGACAAGCCTGCAGATGCTGTTGTGGCGCTGCAAGACTAACTGTATGTTCTTTAATATGCACAAGAAAAATAAAGAATTAAAAAAAATGCTATTAAAATGGCTTTAAGGGTCATATTATAATGTCCCAGTGTTATTACATCAAAATAGTTTTTTTCTCAGTATGAAGTCATCCGGGTACAGTCGTCCTTTAGTTTTAACCCTGCCATGTAGACCATTATCTTTTAGTAGAGGCATCAACGCCTACATTGCAGGGATAAATGTGCCTCTGGTGACTGTCTTCCAGATAGCCACTAAAGGCCTGTCCACTGTGAGAACCCAATCAAACCTGGGGTGGAAACTAAAAGCACGGGAGAGCACTTTAGAATAAGTAATAAAGGTTTGTTGCTATAACGCCATAGGGTCCCTTTAAAGTCATGACCCAATTTCTTTAATTTCACGTATGCAATAAGACCTCTGTTAGATGACCATGGGAGAAAGATACAATTTATTGACAAACTAAAATTCTTAACAAATTAGTTCTTTTCTTCTTATAACTTTAGTAGTTTTTATTAATCTAATTAGTTTTTTTTTTTACAATTTTATTCACAGAATTATACTATTTTAGCCAATGTATTTTTTAACAATCTATACCTAGAAAGTGATGTATCTGTTTATTTTTATTCTATATTTCTCACATTAGAATAATAGTTTTATCTGCAGTGAATTAAGGTTAGAGCACAAATTGGAAAAAAAGGCAGAGTAATAGATATTGTGTGCATCAGGATTTTTGATTCACTTTTTTCATGGAGGAGTAACAGGCTCCGGCTTCTATTTTCCCTGTAGCTATCAGTTGGGATCCCAGTGTTTTCAGAATAAAGTCCCTTGAATATTAATAAAACCCTCGCGGTAGATATCAGTATATATCGAAACCAGGGGAAAAAAAAATATGATCTGCAGAAGCAAAAAACAACACTGAACATTCCAGAAAAGATTGAGTTAGTTTCCAAAAAAATCACTTAGGATGAATTATCTTTCAACAATGTATTTCTTTCCATAATGCAGCCTGAAATGTTATAATAGTAGATAGATAGCATACGCCATTGCATCATTGCTGGACAGGAAGTAAGCCTTATAGAAGCAGACTGACAGAAGGATTCATCAACTGCTTTGGGAATTAATGGCTAGCCCCACTAATTACTTTCATATTTTTGGATAATTGTACAGACTGCTTCATGAGGAACACATGGTAAGATGTACTGCATTTCCCAGGGAGTTTTCATTGTAAAAATAAAAAAATAAAAAAAAAGTTTTGGCCTCGAAAGTTAATACTCGCAATTTTATAAATGTTTTTAGTTAACCCCATAAAGACTTATTAAAATTCCACACCATCATCACAATCTGGCCAGTACAGAATGCGGGCCCAAATGGAACGCCCTGATGATGTATAAGCAGCACTCTTGTGGAGCCCTGGTGTGTTAAAGGGGAACTGTCAATCTTCTGTAAAATTACACTATTGAATAAAGCATTGGAAATCACCCATAATTTATACTAACATTCTTTTCATGTGATGAAAATTGAATTACAATTTAGTTCAGTAAGTCAAATCAAGGGCTAACATTGCAAAATAAGCAGAAGTAATAGAAATATTATTTTATTTATCCTCTTCTCTGTATCCTTTCTCTAGGCTGACCGCAAGGTGCAAAGTACAGAGCTTTTAACAGTGATTGACGGGGATCTAAAGGTGTGAATTTTTATTTGTATTTACATTTTTCACACTTCACAAATACTTATTTGTTAAAAATAGGGATGAATAAATATTATATTAAAATAATCCCGGGAAGAGACAGTTTTCCTTTCAGTGAGTAATGTAACCCATTTGTGGCTGGTGAGAAGACAGTCATAAGAGTCAATCACGATAACAAGGGTTTTTGCCTAAAACTGATACTGAAGGTGAGCTAGATATTTTTGCCACCCTCAAAACATGTATTATTAATTCTCATTTTATGAAAGACTTTATTCAGTTCTGAGATGATAGGTAGCCTGTCTGCAATCGGTGTGAACAAATGTTTTTTTCACACTACACATGATATATGAGTACCATTAAATTGGGTGATAGTAACAACCCCTGGATGTTGGGCTAAGGTAACATCCCCAGGACGTACTTGGAAACCAGAGTAATCTGAATGTACCTTTCCTGGTTAAATACTTTGTTATTATTATATTCAGTCTGCCACCCGAACAACGTACAGTAGCAGCCAAACAGCCACATTGACATTACAGACAGACAATGTGTGTGATTGTCACAGCTCCCATATATCAATCATTCAAGGGCCAACATAATTAGAGCTGATAGATAAAATGCTTAATGGTCTATTTACTTTTTAATTTATCTTCATGAAAATTCCTATAATTATTACTTTTTTATCGTGTTAAAATATACTGCTTCCAGCACAACTGTTTTTATATCATTATTTACCTTTTCATTGAATGTCTATTCCAGGTATCAAGTATGAATCAATTTACATCTCAGTTAGTATTTCCTTGTCCTGCCAACACTCTACTCCAGATATTAACTACCCTTTCTACTCCACTCTAACCTTTGTTGGCCTTTACAACTTCCACTGGCAGTTTACACTATTCCAGGTAGGTATCTACTACACTTTCTCTATCACTGGAAGCATTTTCTATTACTGCGGTTTTAGATATCTACTACTCTCTACTTTCTAAAACATCACCTTTGTTCTAGATATGTACTACTCTTTCTGAAACATCACATTTCTTTATATAACAACTCGGTTTTACACTATTCAAATGTCTCCAAACAGTGGCGTCGCTGGGGGGGGGAGGGGGGGCAGAGGGGGCCAGGCCCCCCCCTACATCATGCTGTGCCCCCCATGGGCCCCCCAAATGCCAGCAACTTGCTGGCCATGTGTTTAGATTCTATTCCCTCGGGCTGTAACAGTGTGTGACAGCCCGAGGGAATGCAGGAGAGAGGAGCTTGAACAGTGCTGGGTGTTTTCAGCAACCAGCAGCTTCCCTGGCACAGGCCCAGCCCCCCCAAATGAAGCCCGCCCCCGCACATAAGCCCCGCCCCCTGCCGTTAAGCAGCAGCCCATGCTGCTGTAAAGGATGGAAGATGGCTGCCTGACCCCCAGCAACAGCCTCCAGTGACAGGTAGGCTTAATGTGCTTGTGTGTGTGTGTGTGTGTGTGTGTATGGACTCAGCAGTCTGTGTGTGTGTGTGTGTGTGTGTGTGTATGTGTGTATGGACTCAGCAGTCTGTGTGTGTATGGACTCAACAGTCTGTGTGTGTATGGACTCAACAGTCTGTGTGTGTATGGACTCAACAGTCTGTATGTGTGTATGAACTCAAAAGTCTGTGTGTGTGTGTATGGACTCAGAAGTCTGTATGTGTGTATGGACTCAACAGTCTGTATGTGTGTATGGAATCAACAGTCTGTGTGTGTATGGACTCAGCAGTCTGTGTGTGTATGGACTCAGCAGTGTGTGTGTATGGACTCAACAGTCTGTATGTGTGTATGGACTCAACAGTCTGTATGTGTGTATGGACTCAACAGTCTCTGTGTGTGTGTGTGGACTCTGCAGTCTGTGTGTGTATGGAATCAAAAGTCTGTGTGTGTATGGACTCAGCAGTGTGTGTGTATGGACTCAACAGTCTGTATGTGTGTTTGGACTCAACAGTCTGCATGTGTGTATGGACTCAGCAGTCTGTATGTGTGTATGGACTCAGCAGTATGTGTGTATGGACTCAGCAGTCTGTATGTGTGTATGGACTCAGCAGTCTGTGTGTGTATGGATTCAGCAGTCTGTATGTGTGTATGGACTCAGCAGTCTGTGTGTGTGTGTATGGACTCAGCAGTCTGTGTGTGTGTATGGACTCAACAGTCTGTGTGTATGGACTCAGCAGTCTGTGTGCATGGACACAGCAGTGTGTATGTGTGCATGGACACAGCAGTGTGTATGTGTGCATGGACACAGCAGTGTGTATGTGTGCATGGACACAGCAGTGTGTATGTGTGCATGGACACAGCAGTGTGTATGGACTCAGCAGTGTGTGTGTATGGACTCAGTAGTCTGTGTATGTGTATGGACTCAGCAGTGTGTGTGTATGGACTCAGCAGTCTGTATGTGTGTATGGACTCAGCAATCTGTGTGTCTGTGTGTGTGTGTGTATGGTCAGCAGTCTGTGTCTCTGTGTGTGTAAGGACTCAGCAGTCTGTGTGTGTGTGTATGGACTGTATCAAGGGAAATGTGTTTGTTTTTTATAATCCTTGGTGGAAAATAATGAATTCTCTACCAAGGATTCTAAAAAACAAACACATTGTGTCAGGGGCGGGGCTTAACATGGGGCAGGGGCGGGGTTAAACTGCGGTGAGGGCGGGGTTAAATGTGCCCACCTACTTTTGTCCCTAGCCCACCATGTGCCCCCCTAAAAATTAATCCTAGAGACGCCACTGTCTCCAAAATCACTTGACATGGTATCAAACTAAGGTCTTTTTTCAGCATATGTTCATGCATATGTCAGTTGGCAGCTAATAACAACTATGTGGAGACCATCATTCTGTTAGTTTTCTCGAGACTTCAACAACTGGTATATGATCACAATCTGCCTACACCTGGCACGAACCTCTCTATAAAATATCAACTCCGGGACCTCATATAAAAAATGAATTTACTAGTATGAAGGGTAAAATACTATTTTAAAATAGTATACAGGCGTAGGCCTACTTTTTTATTTCTTGTAATCCATAGTTAGAATACAATGGGTGGCATAACTGACAATAAAACATCAGTATCTAATTGAAATGCAATCTGCGGATTAATTATAAATCTCAGCATTTACCATTTGTAAATAACTTAAATGATGAAGAAGCCACAACTATAACAAGAAGATTTACTTCTAATAAGAAGCAGAGAAGACAGAAAGAAAGGTTTTCAGAAGTTAAATATTATCTATCTATCTATCGATCTATCGATCTATCGATATATCTAAATATTTAGAGGATTAAAAATCCTAATTCTGATAGTATATTGGAAATGTTCTCCCGATGGCATTGCGGTGTCTGCACAAGGCCTATTTGTATCCATGAACACCTTACATGCTGGTAACTAGCAGTAGAAATAAAGAATACATATAGTTTTTTATGTAGTCTCGTCTGCCCTATCCAGAATAAAGCAAATTGTAGCAAGGTGTCAGTTACAATGAATCATCAGGAACACTTCACAAGGAATCTTGACAGGTGTACATGTGATTGAATCAGATTCTGGCTTTGATGGAGTTTTTTTACTCCATTCATGAAAGAAACAGTAACCATATCATCATGACAGATAATCTTCTCGTTATACCGAGCATGTAACAGTGGGATTTCTTCCTTCTATGAATGATTAGGCTGTAACTGCATACTCCTTTTATGTCTCTTCAAGTAAAGGTATTTTTTTTGTGATAGAATGATGATACTTTGAAGGTATACCGTGGGTCTTTAGCATATATCTACCAAGTAAAATTGTCTCTGAATCAAAGATTTTTATTAGGTGGGTGGGGTGTGCACATCTGGATTAAATTATGAATAATAGTGACACAGTGTGAAAGCAAGTCTGAAATTACTGAAAAATAGCATTATTTTTACATTTCATCCACCTAAACAGTTTTTCCCATGACTTGTGGGAGGATTTAGAAAAATTGAAGCGTTAACTATCCGCCTGTTCTGCTCGTCATCCCGTTTTACAACATCTGTTAAATATTTAGTCTCCTAGCTCTTCCTCGCCACTTTTGTTAAATTAGATTATCATAAGCTCATTGTCACATTAAAGTATTTCTCTGTATTAATCTGCTTCAAACATTCCACATCAGTGCTCTATGTGTCCACTACCAGATTTAATTAAAAAAAAAATCTATTTTCACTATGGATCCTCCGTTCAGTGCACAAACTAATTTTTCTGAAGTCCCTTTTCCTTAGTGAAGTTCTTCTATCTAGAACGTGTTACTATGCTTAATGTAACTGAGTCATCACTGCTATGCCTTATAGAATATGTACCTTGATGTCTTCAGTCTGTGTCACAAATTAAATAAACATTTCCAGGTCATGCCATTAGCTATTCACCCTTGATTAGGCTGTCAAAGAATCCTAACATGTACATTTCTAAAACAAAAGAAAACAAAAAAACGTACAGCACGGTAATATTGTATTATGGGAACGAATCAATAATTGCACAGATCAATAAAACAAAACATTTTTATGCTGTTTTTATGGTGTGGTTTTTCTATGCTAACTTTTTTAAATTAAGTTTTTAAACCGTGCAAATTACATGTTTATTTTATTAAGTATGGAGCAGTTTCCCCCATCAAACAAAAATGTTCAATTATTTAACCAATAATGTTTCAAAGTGACGGAACTCCATATGGGTCTCAGTCATCACTAATAGAATCTTTACTCCCTGATCTCCCCAGTGGATTCCCAGGTCTCATTTACCTCAGGCAAACTAGAAAAAAAAAGTGTATTTGAGTTTAAAGAAAATATTATGCACACATTCTTTCTCATATAATTCCGAAACACTTCAGCCTTTCAGACAGTGCTTAGATCTCCTGCTGTAATGTACAGGCGGCATTTTGCTGTTCTTCATGGATAATTCTGAAAGCCTGAGTTTGTGCCATAACAATCTGTTTCACCAAGAGATTCAGAAAACCGAGACAAACAGAATAACTCCAGAAAACCACCTTCCGTATCTCCAACCTAAAGATACAGAATAACAATATTTAATGGACCGGATAATGCAGATAAAATCCAAAACACAGTAAAATCCTTCAGATCCCTGAACAGGACATGCATCCTGATGTCTACGTTATATGTTTGAGGATACCCAAATATATCAATGTGTATGATTTTTATTAGTATACCGATATGTCAAAATTTGACAGTTTAACCCATAGCCCACCAAGAATTACGTATTATTTTCCTTTGTGCGTTTCATGAGCACAACCACAATGTTTTCAGCACCATAAATCCCTGAGAGAGGAAGAAGATGACAATCCTATGGGACCAACGTGTGAAGGAAAAGATAAGATAAAGTTTTCTAATAATTCCACTAGTTCACATTAGAACATATTTGCATACAGACATATAAAACCTTTTAGAATCTTAAGTTTTAGATTCTTAGGTGTAAAGATGGTCAGCTCTCACACTGGTCAAGTTAAGTATACATACAAACAGAACCAAATGCATATCAGTTACTTATAAATGAATACAGTGGAACCTCCAAACTCAAACTTAATCCATTCCAGTAGGCTGTTTGAAAACCAATTTGTTCGAAAACCGAATCAAAGTTTAATCGATTCCAGACCCCCAAAATTACAGCATTTTAACACAAATTTTACAGTTTAATAAAAACTTACATGCATAAAATCATACAGAAAACCAATAAACACAATGTAAATTTAATTAAAATTTAAGTTCACTTTATCTGTCAGCTCTGCTTGCTCTGGTCGATTTGTCTAGTGCTAGGAGGTAGATGTGTAATACCAACGAGGTTCCAAAGGGGTACCAACAAGGTTAATGCCGTGCGAATTTGTTCTAATATTTATTTATTGATTGATTGATTGATTGATTTATAAAATATTTTACCAGGGTGGATACATTGAGATTTCTCTAATTTTCAAGTATGTCCTGGGTCTTTGTCCACAAAACATTGCATTGGTATACAATAGTATAGAATATTACAAAAATACAATATGCAAACTATATATATATACACACATATATAAATTTAATACATAACAGGTAATAAATATACTACTACCGAGTTTTGTTTGGGTACTGAGAATTTTTTTTCTCAAATTTTTTGTTTGAATACCAAGTTGTTAAAATAAGGAAGCGTTCCAATTTCGAGGTTCCACTGTACATCTTCATTGAATCACATGAATACAGTAAATATAGTAGAGGGTGCAATTCATTTCTTCAGTTATAGTGAAAATTAGTTATATTATATACCAAAGATTGATACAAACTAGTAAAAAAAGGCAAACTAAGTATATATAGAACAAATGATCTGGTAAAAGTGTTAATTTAGTTAAATGAGAGGAATGCCTCCCAACGTAGGCCTTCCAACCACCCCAATTTTAGCAGGACAGTCCTAATTTTCAAGTTAAGCTTCGCCGTTCCAACTTTGTTTCATGGGAATTGTACCCAAAAAGCACAGCCCGAGTGCATTATTAGGTATGCTTGCAATCTGCTCAGGAAATAAAAACCCTGTGTAAAGCATTGTAACAGTGCTCCATTGATAGTCCACCCTTAATGGGCTGGCCTACCTGATTAACCTTGATTGACAGATCCATAAATCCTTTGGGCAGAGCATGCTACATGATCTAGTCACTGGAATTCCCCCTTTTGACCCTGCAACTGGCGTCATGATTTACACAAGTTTTGGGTTTTGCCAATGTTTCTTTTTTTGTCAATCTTTTTTATTAGTATGTTTTTTTTTCAAAAGTAGTAGGCGATACAGAAATAAGAAATAGAATAGCATTTAACCCCTTAAGGACACATGACATGTGTGACATGGCATGATACCCTTTTATTCCAGAAGTTTGGTCCTTAAGGGGTTAAACAACACATTAAGGTACATAAATTTGAGTGAATACATCCTTCAGGCTGCTCCCCCTGTCTAAGCATACACATTGGGAGTTAGGTGGCTGGGCACTTTTGTGCGTTGGTGAACAGAGCTCGTTTTGCATGACCCCTAATTATCTAATTCGCTGAGGTTCACTGAGCCTCCTTTGGAAGGTATGGGAAGTATAGAGGTGTTACAATCCCATATTTCAGCCTCTGTGCCCATGTCCTACATCCCAGGGATCCCCATGCCTTTCCCCTGTGTTTGTGTGTAGCGTGTGTCAGGAGCCTGGTGTAGTGCGGGTCATGTGGGTAATCTTTTTCCGTAGAGACTCATCTGTGCTCTCTACCTATTGTCTGTCATATGTCATATACCCATGGGAGGTGGTGTGAGACTGTCTAATCTGCTTGCGAATGGCGTAGATGCCTCCAGTTCGCGTACCTTGAGGAAGAGGGCCCCATATGTGTCTGAGGTATACCTCGCCTCCCGTACTGTAGACGCCGAAGGAGGATTGAAATGCCATGCTGGTACCATTAATTGGGTTGTCACTATTGGAGCATCAGCCGTGAATTGAGAGATCGAAAAGGCAGATGAACGCTATTAGGTAGGATTAATAAGTTAGCTCCACTGTAGGGTTTTGCCAATGTTTCAACACAAAGATCTTTAATAGGGGAATTCATTAAAACCACACAACCAGTACATATAGGCCAAAAACAATGCCTAAAAAGGCAGAAGTAGCTAACCATTCAGGTGAGCAGTAAAGCATATTCAATATACTTGCACAATATTCTCTTTGTAGATGCTGTAGATTGATACATGGAAATTATAACATATTAAATTGTGCTATTCTTCATATATGGATTTTTATGGGTATGATTATTGATGGTCTACCTAGTAATGGTATACAAATGTTTGTGATATTTTTATGTGCACCATTTTTGTTTATTTGCTATTGTGAATTTTCTACCAGAATTCTGTATGGTTGCTGCACAAAATAATTGTGAAATCTTTAAATTAATTATTTAATAGTCAGAATTACTTGCACTACAGAAAAGCACTTCACCACATTATAATTTTTTTTTCCATTTTATATTATGAAAAAGTTGGTTGTAGTGTGCCGAAACTGATGAGGTTAGGGCTGTAAGAAAAGAAGGCCCATCTGGGTGTGAGTAGATTATATGAATGGGAAAAGAGGGAGGGCAGAATCCATGAAGCGATGACAGGTAAAGGGAGAAGGTCTTGGTTAAATAGGACAGATAGCTCTTCCCACAAGTACTATTTTTATTTGTGTTTGGTTACCGTAAGCCGAACAAATAGTGAGAGAGGTGAGTAAGTTGTGGTATGCCGGAACTGTTGAGTGGTTAGGCATGTAAGAAAAGAGGGCAAAACATATGTATGAAATACTTTATTACATTATCATATATAAACACAGTGCAATAGTATTGAAACTATGTATGATTTCCAGTTTTGGCTGAGGTATATACCCACAGTAAGCAGACGGCTTCCCTGTCTCATTACATTATGTGTGGGAATGTTGTGACTTGATGCTGTCGAAGCTGATCTTATGTGCAAAAAGTGTCCCAAAAAAATGCAGGGTTTGGGCCTAACCTGACTAAGAGAAATCAATGTATAAGGATAGATTTTTGTGTTGTGAGAGGCTTCCCATGCAACAGTAGCAAAGGAGAATGGGGGAATTTATCTGTAAATACCCTATCAAGGTCATTTATTACCTTTAGTATATTACACCATTTAGTACTTAAAGGATAAAAATACATTAGTTACTAGTTGACTAGTCTTAGTTTTATATATATATATATATATATATATATATATATATATATATATATATATATAATTTTATTATTTATATAGCTCCAGCAAAATTCCATAGTGCTGTACAATGGGTAGACTAACAGACACATAATTGTAACCAGACAAATGGACGTACAGGAAGGAGGGTTTGAGGGCCCTGCTCAATGAGCTTACATGCTAGAGGGAGTGGGGTATAGTGACACAAAGGGTATAAATATATATATATTTATACCCTTTGTAATAATAATAATAATAATAATAATAATAATAATAATAATAATAATATATATATATATATATATATATATATATATATATATATATATATATATATATATGTATGTATATATATATATATATATATATATATATATATATATATAATAAAGAGGAGGGCACTCAATGGATTTCCAAATCAAAAAAAAATATTTAGAATGTTGCCAATATGGATCAATGCTTCAACCTGTTTCCTCCTCATCTTGAGATAGGCAAGTGGTCAATCGCCACACATTTCAAAGATGTAAGCACATGTCCTTTTTCAAGAGGGGATGTTTGAAACATTTGCACAGAATATGAGGTCCACAGGTCACTCAGTCCAAACATCTAACACATCCATTATTCACTACATTTTTGTTCACCGGCATGTAACTTTGTACCGGATGCATGTGGACCAACAGGTCTCGCAAGTTTTTACTCTTTCTGTAGGAGAACATAGGTCTTTTGTGGAGACTGTTTGGAAGGCTGCTATCACATTCCATTATGTGCCAATTCCTTGTGACTGCCTTGCATAGTTCAGTGCTGGCCGTATTGAACACCATTGGAAATGGTATTCTTTCCATTTTAGACTCAGTCAGTTTCCCAATCCCGATAAATTCATTCCTAGCTTTACAGAGAGAAGAATCCAATACCTTGCGTGTGTAACCCCTTTGTTGGAATTTATCATACATTTCTTGCAAATGTATTTCACATTGGGCCTCTCTTGAATTGTTTCTTATTACTCTAAGAAATTGAGAATAGGGTAGTGAGTCCTTCACTCTCATATATAATGCACACCTAGTTTCATATATAGCAAAAACCAAAAAGGTTATGATGAGTGGGGAAAAAAATTGTGATTGAAAAACCCTTCCACCTGAAGCCTGTGATTAGTTAATACAATGTTAAACACAACTCTGCACACCAGTCAAGCCATAAAACTTGCTTTTCCCACAGAAATCACAAATCTGCAGTGATGTTACTACTGCAAAGGATTCTGGTAGGGCATATGCAAATTAGTTTAGCAAAGAATCACATTTTTGCCTCATTACATTTTAAACATGGATTTCTTTAAGTCTGTGTCTGCTGTATACAACAGCTTTGAAACACAACTTAGGAAAAGATGCAAAGCCAGTGAACCACTCTTGATATACACAAGGTCTGTCAGGAAAGTATCCAGCCATGTAATATGAAAAAAAGACATTTATTGAAGAAGATACAAGAAACATTGTAGATAGGACAATGATGCCTCAGTCCCCTTCAAAGTAGGCACCTTGGAACCTCACACAGTCATCTCAGCATCTCTGCTAAGAGGACTGCAAAAATACTCTGCAAAATCGTTTATTGGAATCGCCATCAGCTGCCTCATTGTATTTACCTGAATCGTGTTGATGGTCTGAAATTGTTTCCCTTTCAAAAGGTGATTTTAAGTTTAGGAAATGCCAGAAGTCACAGGGCACCACCAAATTGTTCAACAGGTTCTCTTTATCTTTGAAGCATTTGTGCCACACTTTTATTTGCACTGCACTCATTGCATCATCCTCGAAAGCCTTCTGAATCATCTGAATTGTTTCCGCGAAGCAGTTCTTGAAGCTTAATGCAAAATTTGATGCAGATTTGTTGCTCTACTTGCACAGTCATTTTGAATGCGACGGCCACACAGTACACATGCTCACTCAATGGCGTCTATCTCCTTACATACCATGAAGTCATCATTGTTCACGCATGCACATTCCAGTCCACTCTCTTTGGCTGCCAGGTTACATCAATGTTGCACAAACGTTCTCTTTATATTAGCAATGGACTTTTTCCATATACAAGATGCAGCGCACTCACTCACCCACTAAACAGCAACTTCAGAGCTCACAGATTTTATTAGTTTTTCTAAAAACATCTAAGCTAGCCAAAAATAATAGGAATTTAGTTACAGTGTATGATCATACATTGCATTAGCCTGCAACAACGTCAATGTACCCCATTTTTGACAGGTCCTACTCTAACACCCTAATGTCTGCTCTTATGCGATTAACTCACTTACTTAGGAGATTAGGTGTTTTTAAAAAACTAATAAAATCTGTAAGCTTTGAAGTTCCAAGGATAAATCTGACTGCCATTCTGGGGTCAAGAAGGAATTTTTTTCCTAGCTTGTTGCAAAATTGGAAGTGCTTCAAACTGGGTTTTTTGCCTTCTTTTGGATCAACAGCAAAAAACCTATGTGAGGAAGGGTGAACTTGATGGACGCAAGTCTCTTTTCAGCTATGTAACTATGTAACTATGTAACTATGTAAGTTGCAGTTTAGTGGATAAGTAAGTGCGCTGGATCTTGTGGTGTATTGTATGAATTGGCCCCAGCAGCACCCTTGTATGCATGTTCAGTGAGTACAGCCCCCTAGTGTATTGCTTCCCCCCCCTTTATTTACTTTGCTAAAATCAGTAGGCATGTGTATTGAGCTACATTGTGCATGCATCTTTAGTATATACTTATATTATTTATTTATTTATTTATTATTGCCATTTATATAGCGCCAACAGATTCCGTAGCGCTTTACAATATTATGAGAGGGGGATTTAACTATAAATAGGACAATTACAAATAAACTTACAGGAACAATAGGTTGAAGAGGACCCTGCTCAAACGAGCTTACATTCTATAGGAGGTATATTAGTATTAGCTTTATTAATGTAATTTAATACAGATTTATCCTTTTATATATTTGTGTGCATTTGGTTCTATTTGCATACATAACACTAAGTCATCGGGTGAATGAGTGCAATCAAACCAGAATGAGAAGAACTGTACCCATTCAGCTCTAGAGTATCACATCCATGTATCATTGTAAATATATTCAGGCAAATGGAGAGCATAGGACAGCATTTGGCACTGTCTAGATACTTGCACAATTCCTAAAACTAAGTCAGACAGTTTTATTCCACATATACTCTGCCTTGTCCTACTAAATTTTGTCTCTGAGTATGTAATCTGTTATTGTTCCAGATATCCAATTACAGTGGATGTAAACAAACGTTGGTTCAGTTTCCTATATTCATATGATGGCCAAGGCGTTCTCCTCTCAGTAAGCATATTCACACTTTGCTCACGACTGTTTATAAAGTAATTAACTATCTGGTGTCATCATTTCAATGTGTCTTATTGTGTCTAATCGCTTTTCTGAACATCTTCATAGCTCCTGTAATATAGATAAAAATGAGCAATTATTTAAAAAAAACAAAAACGTAGTAGCATACAAATTATAAATCATTTGTGGTATTATAGTCTTAAATAAACCGACAAGTGTTTGGAAAAGATCACATTGCACAGTATTTCTTCTGCTACTATGAGTGTCTATGGTTGTTTGTGTCACAATTATGGCCTCCCACAATGCTGTCCTTGGAATGCTAGGATTGTTGGAGCGACAGGCTCTGCATTGATAGAGAACACTAGCCATGTTTATAATTTATATATTACTAGTAGTAATTAGGAGATTTATTTAGTTGCGAACTGTACTTAGTCCGAATTTGGGACTTAGTCTGATTTTAGGTAATCATAAAAATTCTCAAACTCCGAGCCAAAATGTACCCAAATCGAAGGCACTATGACTCACGCAATGAATGAGCATGTTTGTTTTGAATAAGAATAGGAATGTTGATTTTTTTTTTCACAGATCAAGTGGAAGTGACCAATAAATGGAAAAAATGAGGAGCAGTATAACAAAATTCTATGTTAATAAATAGATGTCATATTTTATAAATATATAAATAAACTATGTTTACTGCTCCTAGTATTTTTTCCTCTCTTGTTTACTTTGTTCACTTGATGTGTCAACTAAATTACAGGAAAATTAGTATACTGCTAAATATATACAGTGTATATCTTTTGCAGTACAGTGACTAGCCCATTGCTGTGCCCTTTGGATTCATCTGATTAATTATTCCAAATGTTTTTTGTTAACAAAATTCTGATGAGCAGAAAAAAAGCCATGTGGCCAAAATATAGCAGTCCCAAATTTATTTATTTTTACTTTTGGACATTGGTTCCGCCGACATAAATTTTTCCACTGTGCATAAATTAGTAGTAATATAGTTATTATTGTATTAAGAACAACACATTTGACTGCGTGGTACAAATGGAATCTGAAAAGGTAAAATTGTTTCCCAGCAGTATTTTAAAACATCTACAAATATTACATGAGAAACGAAAGGATAAAAGAGGACAAGTAGGTTAGTGACGAATGGGGGGCAGTAGAAAGAAGAAAATTTAGTAACTGTGCCAAAACTTTTTTTAAAAAAGCACATTTCTTTAAATAATAGAGACTGGATGAGAGGCCAACCAGGTGGAGATATTAACTGTGCAACACTAGAAATGCCTTTTAGGCAAGAGTCGGAGGGGTAAGTGCAAATACAAGACAGTCTTTGGTAGAGCACAAGGCAAAGGAAGAACACATTTATTTATTAGGGAGATGTAAATTGAAGCACCTTCATAAATAGTTCTGTAAGCAAACACTATGATTTTAATGGAACCCTAAAACATTTAAGAAGTTATTGTGAGGTATCGGTTGGGGAAGCGAGTGAGAAATTAGGTAGATGAGCATTGCAGTAGCTTTCGCAGTGGACTGGAAGAGTACAATCAAGGCATGAGTAATTCCAGTGTTCCGAACTTTGCAATACATCCATGAAGAAGTCTAGCACAATATCACTACACATTACATGTAAATGTTTAAGTAAAAAAAGCATATATTTGATAGCAAAATAGCAAAGATCAGTATATAAGCTATATATGAAATGTTGTCTTTTACTGAACCAATACATCATATTTCACAACATGTAGACAGGTAAACTGATATAAATGGTATTCACACAATTCATCTTATTATTTCTACATCTTATATCCTACTTCCTTTATTCTTACATTAAAATAATTTCAAGACACTGTTGTATTGGTAGATTTCTTTACAAGTGGCCTCTTTCATGTTTCATATTTATGGGAAAAAATTGGTTTCGCTTAATCACATAGACACTTCGTATTGTATTCAGAATGCAAACCAAGATTCAAGGCACAAAAAGAAGATACTACTTGATCCAAGATCAGGAAACACTTTAAGAATTTTCTGTAGTAGTTGTTGATAAGATCATACAACCATGTGCTCCAGCAGTGGTCTATATACTGCACACTTTCTTGAACTAAAAGTAAACGTATTTTATAGAACTTATTTTTCATCAATGAGAATAATCAGTGAATTCAAGACAAGGAACTACCATATTAAAAAAAAACAAAAAACCAAGAACTCTTTCACTGTTATTTACCACTTTTCTTCCAATAATGGTTCATGTCCTATCATTTGATATTATAATAAAATTATATTAGATTATATTTATTTAGACCATGCATAATGATAGTAATAAATAAAGGTTTTGTATTTTTTGCATAGCCACGGTGCTGTCTTCTCCAGAAAACGTTAGCACCTTGTTTCATTTTGGCTGTATATTTACTTATTATACTTTCATATCTTTCCCTGATAAAGCTATTAGTTAAATGTTAGCTGTGAGAGTAAAATACTTTAGACAATACTCACTGACAGTTGCAACATGAATTAATTATGTGTTTGCTGCTATTTTTAATAATGTTCAACAGATTAAGGGGTGACAATGTCTTATAGACAATTAACTGTGAAAACAACTCAGGGCTAAGAAGAAGAATATTGATTTTCAGCAGTACAGGACTATTACATGGTTATAGCTACATCGCTAAGCTTTCTCTTTTATGAGACAGTAAGTTGTCCTCAATTAACCTTTTCAACTAAGTAAATCTCCTGCAGTGTAGCATCTATAAGCAAAAGTGACATTTTCTGATTGTGCACAGTTTGCTAGTTTAAACATATTGAACACTGAGTGTAAGAAGTGGATGGGTGTCCAAAATAAAGACTCATGAAGATTCACACTTCTCACACTGCCTACCCACTTATATCTGGCTTAAAATAAAATAAAAAATAAAAACATGCTACCCACTGGGAACACTGCGCTATAAGACATAAAAGAGTTAGATGAAAAATAAGCAAAAAAAAAAAAATACATACTGGCTTCAAAAAGAAATATCACATACTGCACCATTAATCGGGTGGAATTACGTTCATGAAATACCCGAATTTCATATTTGTTGTGCATTGGAATCTTGGTTAATTAATACTAATGAGGGTCTGAAAATACATCTATTCCCCTTTCCCCAAACAAGCAGAATGTAATATGGGCATACAATAATTCAATACAAGGGTCTCCGGGAATTATTATGTATTATATTAGTGAGAGGGATCAGGGCTCATGTAGCCCCTCAAGGGTATCATCAGCAGGATACTCAATCCATCTGGTGCTTAATCATACCTCTGTGTACCACATCAATTGACCATAAACCAACAGGATTGAGCAGAAACATTCCACCCACAACATATATGTAATATGTAAGGAGTAAGACAGACAAGGATTTTCACTGCTGTCTTAATGCCCCGAGTCTATATTAGCAAAACTAATCTTGGATTTTCTGGAGGCACTTGGACTGGTGGAGAACCCACAGATTGCATGTAGGGTGTATCGATATCTGGATTTTGCAAAACACCGTTAGAATTACGTTGACTGCAGTCTGAATTTAGCCTGTCTGCTTAATTGTGGAAATACACAATTTAGTGTTCAGATTCAACAGAACTGACAACTATCTGCCTGCAAGTTCAGTTTAACACAATTTTTAGGAAGATAGTGGTCAATTCTAATACAAATTATATTACAAAAATGTGTTATAGGCTTCATTATGATTGTAATGTCTGTATGAAGAAGGATTGACTGTATGTAGGTGTCCAGTATACCCTAATTGTAAAATAAAGTTTATGAAGTGATTAAAATGTATTATGTTGATTCATAAAAGTCATTAAATGAATAATGTTATTAAGTTTCTATGTATTTTAACCCTTTGCCTGATGTTTGCTTGTACTGCTAGTAGACAAAAAACAACACATTTATAAAGGGTTAAACTGCTAAAAGCAAGTGCATTTATTTGATGAATTTGCCTGCTACCAGTTTTTTTTTTTCAGAGTGCATCCAAAATGTGGTGCTTTATAAATATTAAAATCCTATATTTTATAAAGGATTCCCATATGAGAATGTTTCCAATTGAACTATTTTATGTTAAACATATATAATAAACTACATATACTTTTAAATTATAAAATATTTAAACCAATAATGATTAGAGAAATTGTCGGCTTTCCAAAAACATAAACATGACGTCTAGACTATTATTTATAAATAAAAATCAAATAAAAAAGTTACTTACTCGCTATCTCAAATCCCTACGCACATTTAAATAACTGGAGGTTTTTAGTATCACTACAATGGCCATTTAATGGTAAGCTCACCTGCCAAGTCAAGACAAAAGGGATTTGTGATAGTATGCAAGTAACTTTTTCTTTCTTTCTTTCTTTTTTTTTATTGTATGTTTTGGGACTGATCAGAATCAAAATCTCAGAATTACCTATTATTTATATATAAATGTACATTTCTGCTTCTCTATATTCTGCTTTTCTATAAACGCATAAAAGTGAATGATTTCATAATACCATGAAATGTAGGCTTATCGCTTCTCTAGCTGTAAAAAACATACAGTTGCTAATGTAAAGGAAATTGAGATAACAAGGCTAGCATTAGTGGTGTTATAGTGTAAGGGAGTGTGAATGAGACATTTCGACTTCTTTACAAAAGAAGATTGCTAGGGAGGATTTCAGAGCCCTTTTTGCTTTGTTGGTGGGCCCTCAATGAATATCCAACTGACACCTTGGGGCCAAAGTAATGGAGTTTTTCCAAATGATCTTTGCTCATATATTTGGCACAGCCAACACTACTGAAAATGGTTTATGGAGAAAGAGCAATGCTAGCAGCAAATGGATGTTTTTATTGGACTAAAGCTTGATTTTAACATTTGTAAAATGCATTTGAATCTGTAAATGTTAAATAATTTATTTTTGGCACTCCGTACACCATCAAGCTGTTTCGTACACTTAATGCAATGATGTGGAGTTAGTAATATGGACTGAAAGTGTTATGTTTCGCTGGCAAGGAAGAGGTTCCCTTAAGTATTCTTAAAATTTACTCCCTTGGATTTATAGACCACTGAGCATGAGGTGGTTTCCACTGAGTTGTAACCGATGCATAAATCTAAGTGATTTTTTTTTTTCTGCTATAAGAATTTGTTTAACATTTTGAAGTTATCTACAATATTACTTTAAAAACATATTTATGTAAAATAATATAATATCTAAGATTATTAATACGTTTTTGCATCAAGAATGAACATTAATGTAATAAATATACTGCTCTTTTCAATTCTCAAAATGAATTGTGTAATCCTTTGAGACAGTCTGGGTGTGGTTGTTGGAGAATACTGCCAAGTAATAAAAAGAGTGCATTTATTTAATGAAATTTATTGTACATAACATTTCCCCACATAGAAAATGCAGTTATTTGCCGCTCCTCAGAGAAGACAATGGACTACTGTTGTTTGAACATAGCTTAGTAGGTGGTACCATGGCAATATCTGCTAATGTGTTGTAACAATGGCATGATTTTAGAGACTCTACCCCAGGAAATGTTACCATGCCAATATCTGCCCAATGCCCCACTATTACAGTGCCCTGGTGCCATGGGTAATATTAATATACTAGGAGACAAATAGGGGACCATGAGGATAGCCCAGTAAGTAGATAGATGAAAAGAAATAGAGTGTTGGGAGGACTGTAAAGGAATCAGAGGCTACCCAACACATAGAGCTTGAATACTTTACAGAGGTAGTGGATGTAGGATTGATGCATGTTACCCGTCCTTAAGGATCCTGGGCCTAAGCCTAAGCCTAACGAAGGCTAAACTGTAAACAGAACAATCAAATACAAGCCAGGACCAGGCTGTATAGAGGCATCAAATTAATAAGACAAGCAAAGACAAAGTATCAAAAAAGCAGGTTGGTCAGGAGCATGCTGAGTGGAAATGAAGAGAGCTGGGGAAATTGAGATGAAAGAGAGAAAAGCAAATGCTAGAATGGGGGTGCTTTGGGAGAGAAAGATGGCAATTTTAGTGATAAACAGGGAGACTGTTAGTTGTGAATAGACTTTGAGACTGTGAGAATTAGTGATGAAGGAGACTGGAGAAAGGACATGTGGTTATGGAAACTTGTAGAGTGCTTAATCAGAAAGAAAGGCTTATATGTGAGACTGGGTAAAAACAATCCATGAATGAAACTTGATGTTAAAAAATAAATAAAACAATGTGGCTTTCTTCACCTATTCCAGTCCTGTAACTCCCCTGATGCTGTGAGGGAATGAGGGATCCTGAATAAAGGCCAGTATGTATACTACTACCCAGGCCTGTTTAGGTGCATATGTCTCTGCATGGTTAAAGTCTGCTGACACAGGATTCTTTTCATAGACACTGTATGATTTTTATATCTCTAGCTGCCAAGGCTGGATTTACCAATAGGCAGAGAAGGTAATGTGCTGCTCAGCTGTTGGTTGTACTAAATGAAACTCAGATTCTTATTTAAATCAACATATGTATTAAAGTTCTGCTGCTTTACTGTGCATATGCTCTTTTTATCTGCTTCGTTAAGCTTATCCTGGGACACAGTTCACTTCTGGTTATGCATAATGGTTGGGTATGTATTACAGGCTCAGCTCAGCACAGGCATCTGTGATTAGTGATTAGTATGTTCCAAAAGTGGTGCGAGGAAGGATAACCGGTGAACCTGCATTAGGGTCATGGGTGCCCAAAGCTTATTGAGAATGAAGGCGAAGGCTAGCCAGTCTGGTCTGATTACACAGAAGAACTACTGTAGCTCAAATTGTTGAAAAACTTAATGCTGGCCATGGTAGAAAGGTGTCCTAACATATAGTTAATTGCAGTTCCTGCTTATGGGTCTGCATGGCCACAGACTGGTCAGAGTGCCCATGAAGACTCCTATCCACCGCTGAAAGTGCCTTCAATAGGGACATGGCAGTGACCTCTTTCAGAAGGATAATGCACCGTCATACTGCAAAATTTGTTCAGGAATGATTTGTGGAAAAAGGGTTTTGCCTTGTCCTCCAAATTCTCCTGATCGCAATCTGAATGAGCATCTGTGGTATGTGCTGGAACAAAAAAAAAATGATCCATGGAGCTCTCACCTAGCAACTTGAAGGACTAAGACAATCTGCTCCTAATTATTATTATTGCTTAGTTTGTAAAGTGCCAACAAATTCCGAGTCGCTGTACAATGGGACGACTAACAGACACAAATTTTAAACCAGCTGAGTTGGATGCACAAGGACAGAGGGGTTGAGGGCCCTGCTCAATGAGCTTACGTTTTTAAAGGAGGGGTGTATAGTGACACAAAAGGTAAGGGTAGGATGGTGCCAAATGGTTTAATGTTGTGGCTGATGCGCGTATAATGCGCCTTATTCAACTTAAATAGGCAGTTGAGGAGAGATAAGTACCAGCAGCTTTGGACAGTGTCCTCTGTAGTCTAGACAGCCTCTTATGATTCATAGCAAAGTCGTAAGAACAGTTATAGAGGGTGAAAAACTCGCTATAGCTCCTCCAATGTCTGTGTGAGTCTGGGCATTAAGAGGAAGGCATCACTTCACATCTGTCCACTAATAACCGCTAATGGAAGAGGATCAGGGAAGCTCTCAGTGATGCACATTGTATAACCAATCCTGCAGTTCTAATGTCAATCTTAGGAAACAAACTGGTCTACAAAGACATAGGAGGTTAGTATGTTTCAATTATATCTCCCCTTTAGCAGTATTATGGCTGTAAGAGCATTGTAGTCCACAACATCTGTAGTGTTAATAGTTGCCTACCCCTGGCATAGATAAACTCCTCTCTAGGTGCCATATATAACACCTGTAAGGGGCATGTGTAAGCACAGGTGTTATAAAGTGTATTGTGTGCATAGACTTTTCTGGGCAAAAGGTGGCTAAAAATCTATATACATCACTGCATGCATCACTCACACATGAACCTCCACCACCTAATAACATAACCTACTGCTAAATGCAAAATTACAAAAACATAAAGTGCAGATTGTTTCCCATTTACAGTGCAGATCTTCAGCTAGTTACAAAACAATCTCTCCAGCAGACCTCCATTCAGTCATTTCAGATTGGGTAAAATACTTTCTTCCAACAGTGGCTGCAATCAATGTAGGGGAGAAAGGATGGCACTGGAACAATGACTGTAATAGTGACTGGGATAGTAGCTTATGTGATACCCAGGCAGTTGTGCATACTGTATGTGAGGATTAGAACCACATGCAGGCATTCCTTTCATGTTGTGGAAGATTATTACCCTTTAATACCCAACGTATCTGTAATCATTTTTTTCTCATACTTACTGTATGTAACACAAATGGTTTTTGGTACTTGCACATAAATATATCAGAACTAATCCGAAATAATGCAGTAAGATACACCATATAACACAACTTTATAAAAGTAAATATTCAGGGATCAGTAAATAGCAATCTATACATTCAAATGTTATGTTTTAGCCATTAAACCCTGTCTAAAGCTATTTCCTTATTTTAATAAAACACTATTAGTCCACATTTCACAATATAAAACAACCCAAAATACAATAACTGAACTGGATTGATCTGTTGCTCTTAAAATCCCCCCATCAAAAAAATAAAAAATAAAGTACATAAAGTGTCTTAAAAAAAAAGTTTAATAAATGCCACAGTTGTCAGACAGCTATGCCGTTTGTCAGCTAAGATATGTCACAGAGCACTGATATTGGCATACACTGACATTCACCCTCAAAGGATACATAGGTTGAAACACTTTCAATATATCTTAACAGAACCCTGGTCTTCCACTGCGTCCTGAGAGGGCACCTGAAAGCAGTTTTGCACTTTTACCTTTTAAAGCTTTGGCAGCAGAGAGCAAGGCACATATTCCTTATGACCCCTGTTCTGCCTTTAAAGGTCTAAATGCACTGAACTTACTATTAGATCATATATACAGCGATTGACATTTTTTTTTATTTCAACTGGGGAATATTTTGAAATGTTTGTGTGTTTTGTCTGTATTTATAAATATCCTAGATAAAGAGTTTCTGTCGATTTTGGAAACACTTCTTTTAAAAAGTTGGGAACAATTCTTTATAGAAAATTCTAAAAAAAAAAATACAGCTCCAGTAATATGTTTAAAGGGAAACTCCAGTGCCAGAAAAACGATCCGTTTTTCTGGCACTGGAGGGTCCCTCTCCCTTCCACCCCCCAATCCCCGGTTACTGAAGGGGTGAAAACCCCTTCAGTGACTTACCTGCGGCAGCGGCGATGTCCCTCGCCGCTGTCTCCGCCTCCGCGACGCTCCTCCTTGTGATTACGTCGGCCGGTGGGCGAGACTAATCTCGCCCACCGGCCGAGGAGACCTAATGCACATGCGCGGAAATGCCGCGCATGCGCATTACGTCTCCCCATAGGAAAGCATTGAAAAATCATTTCAATGCTTTCCTATGGGGTTTTGAGCGACGCTGGAGGTCCTCACACAGCGTGAGGACGTCCAGCGACGCTCTAGCACAGGAAACCTGTGCTAGAAACTAGGAAGTGACCTCTAGTGGCTGTCTGCTAGACAGCCACTAGAGGTGGAGTTAACCCTGCAATGTAATAATTGCAGTTTATGAAAAACTGCAATAATTACACTTGCAGGGTTAAGGGTAGTGGGAGTTGGCACCCAGACCACTCCAATGAGCAGAAGTGGTCTGGGTGCCTGTAGTGTCCCTTTAAGGAAGCATTTACTGGAGGCTAGGGTTTTTGGTATATAATTAACAATACTTTCAGATAATACTAATACTATTTACAATGTTTTGTTTCTTGCAAGTTTCTTGAATTCAACTGCAAATTAAGTCAGTCAGTAGAGAAATCACTTCTATTCCTGCTAATTTAAAAATATAATATAAAGAACAAACAATTCATGGGGTGAGGTTGGGGATCACGGAGAAAGAGAGATCCTAATGTGTTTTCTTCCTCAGAAGCCATATGGAATAAAAGTGATATTTCTACTTTCCTGCTTTAGTCTAGCTATCTCACCTTAGGTTAGGACCTAGTGTTGCAGTTGTATTTTGTCTAAAATGGGCAGATAACTCACCTGTCAAGACTCACAGGATAAGAACATTTTGAGTTTTTTTTTATCTTCTTTGCATGTTATCTGAGTTTCTGAGTTTCTTAAATTACTTTGAAATATAAAAACGATATATTAAAACATAGAAAGCAAAACAAAAGTAAAGAGCAGGGTATTAATTGTGGTTATCTTTGCTGCCCAGCCCTCGGTTCTCATTCACATGGAACTTGAGTATGATGAAGATTTAGAGACCATTTTAACATATGTGCACACATTTGAGATGTGTTTAAGGCACGGTTGGTCTCGTACTAAAACAGATCTAGGTATATCAATACACAACGTTCCACTTTCAGTCTTCAGGATTCAAAAACAAAGCTTAGAGTTAAGAAATCTAGGGCTGGGGGTTTCTAAATGTGTAGTCTATCTTTCTGGTTAGGAGAATTAGGTCTACGTTTTGCCTGTATCTGTGTATGGAAGGTGGTTATCTCAATCCCAAAGTTTGCTAATCTTAATTTCCTTGTGATGAGAAGTATTTCTGCCCTTCAAATTTATCCCAAGCCTGACTTTAATCTCTCAACACTAATACTCCCTAACTCAAATACACTAATCCCAAAGACACAATCCCTACCCAATGCAACCTTTAAATCTCGAAATGTGTGCCATTTAAAGATGCAGCAGTCATGCAAATAATGTATCATTAAAGTGTGTCCCAATTTATCAGAGCCACTTATAGTGTCAAAGTTGCATGACGATAGAAACGTGATGGACACCATAGATAAAAATAAATAATAACGGTTGATTGGGGAGATCTTCTGAACCCACAAGCCAGCTCTTGGTCACTGATAATCAAGCCTAATTGACCACTGTCTTGGTTTCCTAACAGGTCTGGTTACCGGTCATTATCAAACAAAGCAATGACAGACTTCTCATTTAGATATAATCTTGACAGAATGTCATGCCTTTGAAGTATACTATGATAACTAGCACTAATGAGTATCTGAGGGTTTCGTAAACTTTCCCAAATTTGTTAGTAGAAAAGCATCTCCAAGCATGTTATTTGTGCAAAAATAAGTTTAAAAGTTGGGTTTTGTATTTATATTTAAAAATATATTATAAAATATGTATGAGAGTTAAATATATTTCAAAGCATTAGAAAATACCGTATTTTGCGCTCCATAAGACGCACTTGTATCCCCTTTAAAAAGTGAGGGGAAATGTCTGTGCGTCTTATGGAGCGAATGTGAAGGTTTACTTACTTGTCTTGAAGCGTGGGCCTCCTCTAAAAACTAGGTGCGTCTTATGGTGTGGTGCGTCTTATGGAGCGAAAAATACGGTAAATTGAAAATACAATGAATGTCATTTTAGCATGTTTTGAGAATATATACTTATCATTAAATAATAAATAAAGAAAACTTTTCTTATATAGTTTCTTCTCCTCACCAGGAATAATTTTGAATGCCATCTAAACTGTAATTTAGAAATATAACTATGTCAGAATTATATTTGAAAGCAAACAGGAATAAGACTGTGACATGCAAACATTTCTAAACATTGCACGCATTAAAAAAAATAAATAATATTTATTGCTTTGTGATCTGTTTTTTGTTCAATTCAAAAGGTTTCTTTGTTCTATTAATTAAAGTAGACAAGTGAATCATACATTTTCAAATTAGGAAAGGCGTACTTCAAGTTCTTAATATAAAGAAGCAAAATCCCAAGTTCAGAAGACATGCAAAGACGTTATTTATTGAACTAAGTAGCAATAATTTACACATAATATGCCAAGACAGAAGAACAATGGGCAAAATAACAAAAGAAGTAAAACATTTATTCTTAGATTTTTGTAAAGACATTATTTAAATAATGCACACAGAAGTGCTGCTGAAAAGGTTTACAAAAAATAAAGTCTTCTGTCAGGAATTGTTGCATTTTTATAAATAAAGATATGTGTTCAATTTTTCTTGACACACCTGCATGGTTCCTTCTTCTGCCATCGAACAACATGCCATTCACCATATCAATTACAGATTAAGGAACTGTGCACACATAAAAACACAGTTTTAAATTTGACAAGATTACTTAAAATCACCTATCTCAGCAAATAAACATGGGGATTCAGTTCCACCACATGGTCATATTGTGTTAAGCCTACCACTACTTCACAGTACCCCAATATCGGTGGGGGTACTGAATGCCCACATTTGTTTGTTAAGATACATGATTTTAAGTACAAAAACAAATGAATGTGATAAAAAAAATATTTATACGTGTTTTGTGTTTTTCACAATTTTTATGTTTCTGTATTTTATTGGGTGTTTTTTGCGAGGTACCATTGGGATACCACATATCACGTATTGTTTATATATTTATTTTCTTACTTAATAGTGTTTTTTTGTTGTTTATTTTTAGATGATTTTAAGTAGGTTTATACAATTTAAAACTGTATTTGTATGGGTGTCGTGTAGTTTAATCTGTATTAGTTATATATTTTGGCTCTTTAAGGGAGCACCATTCCTGTGAAATGCATGTTCAGGGTGTGCCCCAAATTCTATTTTTTGTCTTTACCACATGTATTTGGTCTCTCTGTCAATTTCTATTAGTCATACTGTTATTTATTTAAAAAAAATAAAACAAAAAAATTAGGTCATGTATAAAAAGAGTACAAAACATTTTTAGCAGTTTAGACTAAATTCAATGTAAAAAAAAAAAAACAGTGGGAGTTTTTTTATATATATTAAATTACCATACATTGCAAGCTGGTATGAGCAGGGTATTCTTAATATCCCCATTCTGGTATTACATAATAATATAAACACAATTCACAGCTGACTTCAGTATAATGATATATGCTGATAAGTTGTAGATGGACCAAATGAGAACTGCACATGTCATCAGTGAGGAAATGTGATTGATGTCATCCATCAATAAGAAGACTTCAACCCCTGTTTTCCCTTTTACTTTCTGTAAAAAAAAAAATAAAGAAGAGGGGGGATTGATTAGTTATAGGGAGACAGAGTAACTAAACACCTTTTTACATTATCAGAAAATGCTCTGGTTTAAGAACTGCATCTTTTCAGAATACACTGGCAAATTCTTTGTATGAGGTGCAAGATGTCATCCTAAGGCCAATCCTATCTTGCTTCTTATTCACAATTGGTCTTTTTGCTCTCTTTTTTATGGCAAATATGGACTTTTTTTATTTACAAATAGCAACAGTAAGTATTTAAATGATTTAGCTTTTTTATCTAACAATAAAGATTTGAAAAAAGTAGATTTTCAGGCCACCATTGACAATTACTATGAGAGTTATTCACAATCAAATATTATTGTAAGGGGGGGTAGATAGGAAAGAAACTCAGTGTGTTTAGCTACACACTCCACTCACAAGAAGTCCAATACATGATGAAAACAGTATCTGTTTAGTTGAAGATTCAATAAAACTTAAATTTAAATAAAAAAAATCAAGTATATGGAGTGCTTATTTATTCAGTGACCCTTAAGAATGGTCGATTCCAAAGTGACATAACTAGTGATGTCGCAAACATAAAATTTTCCGTTCGCGAATGGCGAACGTAAACTTCCGCAAATGTTCGCGAACGGGCGAACCCACAGGGATTCTTTCTGGCCACAATAGTGATGGAAAAGTTGTTTCAAGTGGACTAACACCTGGACTGTGGCATGCCGGAGGGGGATCTATGGCAAAACTCCCATGGAAAATTACATAGTTGATGCAGAGTCTGGTTTTAATCCATAAAGGGCATAAATCACCTAACATTCCTAAATTGTTTGGAATAACGTGCTTTAAAACATCAGGTATGATGTTGTATCGATCAGGTAGTGTAAGGGTTACGCCCACTTCACAGTGACAGACCAAACTCCCCGTTTAACGCACCGCAAACAACCGCAAACAGTCCATTTGCACAACCGCAAACTCCCCATTTGCACAAGGTTGGATACCAAGCTAGCCATGTCCCGTTCCTTGTCCTCACTGATATCTTTGAAGGTCTCTTCCTCCACCCAGCCACATACAACTACAAGAGTCCCCAAAAGGTGACAACATGCCCCCTGTATTTTTTTTTTTAAATGTACAATACTGTTAAACCAGATATGAGTTGCACTGGTGTGACACTGTGCCCTGGCAGGCCCTGAAACGCACACGTGTGAAGGAAACTGACTGATATTATATTACAGTCAAAAACGTTTTTGTTTTTTTTTTAAAGCAAGCTATTGTGACACCAGATATGAGTGGTGGCACTGGGCAAGTGGGCACAGTATACGCTGTGAGCCTGACACACATGCTGGCAGGCAGGCAACTGCAATTAGATTACACAGGAAAAAAAAAAGCAGACTGATGTTCTAGCCCTAAAAAGGGCTTTTTTGGGGTGCTTTCCTTACAGCAGAGATCAGATGAGTCCTTCAGGACTGTAATGGACACTGAATACACTAGCCTAGCTATCGATTCCCCTATTAAATCAGCAGCAGCTACACTGTCCCTCCTCTCACTAAGAATGCAGGGGGCCCGGGGGGCGGGGGGCGGGGCCTAGCTGTCATGGAGGAAAGACGCACTTCGTGTGAGCTCCCTCAATATCTCACTTTAAGCAGCTATCAACAAGCGAATTTCACCCCAGAAGGGGATGACCCAGCAATTTTGCTCCTACCTGACCGACCCGACATGCTTAAAAGCGGTCAGCAACTCAACAGAGTCTTACTTACCTCCGCGTGGCAAGTGTGGCCTGGTGCTCACCGGGCGGGAGAGGCAGCCGATCTCCCGATCCTGGGATGCCCGGGAGCAGCTATTTCCCGGCAAGAGCTCTGTTACCCCCCCCTTGGACCGGTGGGGGTTATCCCGGCCCACCCCTGAGAGGCTGACATACTCATCTGCGACTCTCTCAATATGGCGGCAGCCGCGTGTCCTCCTAGTACCAGCAAAGCATGACAGGATTTTGAGTCTAAGCCGGACAGACTCTTTAATCAATTTTGGAAGCAAATAAAAAGCAGGAAGCCCCAACAAGCTCCACCAGAGCCCCAGCAAGCTCCACCACAGCTAAGCGAAGTAGTCCCCATTAAAAATCCAGCGTCAAAAGGCGTCGAAGACGGGACCGGAGGCACAAACAGAAATGCAGAGCCTGCCCCATATCAAGCACTCGCCTCCACCTTAAGTCACCACAATCCCGCACCTGACGTGAAGCACCACCGGGACAGATCCGACCACCCGACAAAATAAGCTGCTTCCACCACCTCAAGCCGCGAACCCGGCACTCAGCCAGAGACTTGCCTTTGTTGTTCCAGGTATCAGGGACTCCCAGGGTCTGCACCTGGCACCCAAAAGGGATCGGATGAGCACAAGCAGTAAACAGCAGCCTGCCAAGCATGTCCCACTATAGCCGATCCTCCACACCATGCTTTTGATCACATGAACTGCTCTCTGCACATTAACTAATCGTAAAGTAGCAAGCGTTTAAACATGTCATTATTTCACCTCCTAAAGCGTTTATTGTCGTAGTTCCTTACATGCCTTTACCTTAACCGTTCATGTATTATGTTATTCACTAGTCTCATCTCATGGGGCGACTCACACTTGATTTATAACTAGTGGTGGAGCTGCTGATATAAATACACAGTTGATAACGTGCAAGCGACACCATAAACATGACAGCCATCTTTCACAACAATGTACTGCTATATACTCATACCCTCAGTGCAACTAGCCATGATATACGCACGTTCAGCCTAGCATGCTCAAATATAACAAACTTCTTTCTAAAAAAAAAAAAAAAAGAATGCAGCTTCCGAATTAATCTAAAATGGATGCTGTCCAGGAGGTGGGAGGGTCTGGGAGGGAGGGTCTGCTGCTGATTGGCAGGAATGTGTCTGCTGACTGTGAGGTACAGGGTCAAAGTTTACTCAATGATGACGAATAGGCGGCGGACCGAACAGCGCATATGTTCGCCATCCGTGGCGAAAGCGAACAAGCTATGTTCGCCAGGAACTATTCGCCAGCAAACTATTCGGGACATCTCTAGTCAGGATAGATGCCTCTGGAATGGGAGGTACAGGTTGAGATGGTACGCCCAAATAAGCATTTCTGGACAAAAGTGTCTGATGGGCCGGGCCAATCTGGTCTATACGGTGATCCTGTTCTTAAAATCTTGCCTCATAGGAGGCCATTTGCTGTCCTAAACCTGCAGGGCCCATGGTCTTATCATAATGTCATGATGTAATACCCCAACACGCAGAGTTTAGGATAGCAAGGGACAAGACTAGGATATAACTTATTACCTTTACTTAGAATGGCCAGACTAAACCTCAGACAGAGATAAAGCATAATCAGAAACGAGACGAGGTCATGGTAACAGAGAGACTACGAAAACGAGAACAAGCCAGAGTCAGGTAGATGGTAATCAGTCACACGGGCAAACAAGACAGGAAAGGGTTAAAGATAAATTCAGAGTCAAGAACAAAGCCATGGTCAATACCAAAATAAACAAAATAGATCAAGGAACGCACTAAAGGGTACTGACACAGAAACCACGATAGGACAAAGTGGATAGGGCTAGGGAAGTTTAAATAGCCTTTAACATTTGATTGGCCCACGTCATGCCTACGCCCCCAAAACATTAGTGTGTGGGGGTGCTGGAATGACGTGGGCCAATGGGAGCCTGAATCAACTTTTGGCTCCCACTGCCCCTTTAAGAGCGAGCTCGTGACTCGAGCCATGCTCCTAGTGCCAGACGGGCCACGTGACCGATCACTGCGGTCAGTGCATGCGGCTAAGTCAGAAGAGGAGATCAAGCCGCATGCGGCTCGTGTGGAGGCAGGAGTGATCCAGCCACGCGCGGCTCAAACTTAGGAGCCAGGTCAGTCCCAGGATAAGGTAAATACAGCCACAACCACTTATCCCAATTACACACCTTTCCTAACGTCCTATCCCATTAAAAGCATATTACCGCGTATTTAATAAAACAGATAGACCCCCTACTTCATCCAGGTTACCGATCGATGGTTCGATATTCTGAGCCCTCTCTGATTTACTGTACACGACTATTCGATATTCCCACAAATTTTATATAGCATTTTATGTTTGTTTGAGACCACCTTAAAATTATTGGATATCGCTAAAAATCATGATCACTATATGCTTTCTCTACAAACCTCTAAAATGAACCAAACTACTCATCCATCTGCTATACCACTTTATCCCACCTAGAACTAGTGCCCAGTTAAAATACTTGACTCTTACTTTATGTTCGCGACATCACTAATAAACACAGGTTACTGGCTATGGAGGATAATGTATAATAAACACAAACACACAAAAAAAATAATAATAATAAAATTTTTTTTAAAAAATGCAGCTTCAGAATTAATCTAAATTGTATGCTGTCTAGGAGGTGGGAGGGTCTGGGAGGGAGGGTCTGCTGCTGATTGGCTGGAATGTGTCTGCTGACTGTGAGGTACAGGGTCAAAGTTTACTCAATGATGACCAATTGGGGGCGGACCGAACATTGCAGATGTTTGCCATCCGTGGCGAACGCGAACAAGCTATGTTCGCCAGGAACTATTCGCCAGCGAACCGTTCGGGACATCACTAGACATAACATAAGTAAAATATAGGGATTCTCAAATGTATTAAAATCCAAAGGTATTATTAAATATTGAAAGCAAAGTACAGTGAGAGCTCGGTTTACAAATTGAATGCGTTCTCCGGGACGTTTCTTATTGCAAAACATTTGTTTCACATAGGAATGCATTGAAAAACAATTAATCGGTTCTGGAGGTGAGAAAAAAGTGAAAATGAGCTGGCATGGGAACTAACCCACAATGCAGAACACACAATAAAAGGCATGCAAACTACGAAGCTCAGCTCCCTACCTTTCCACAGCTTGAGAAATGCTCCAAAAAGTCCCAAAACAAATGCAAACAATTTCCAGAATTGCTCCAAAACTCAATGCAAAAGCCGCTCCAACACCTCCACACTCTATACCACGTGCTACCCACAGGCTCCAGAATGCAGGGGGCGGTGCTATAGACCTCCCAGGTGCAATGCATCCTGGGGAAACTTGCTTTGTATTGCGAAAAAAAATTGTAAACCGAGGCATTATTTTCAATGGATTTTCATTTGTAAATAGAAAATTATGTTAACCAAGGCGTTTGTAAACCGAGGTCCCACTGTATATCAAAAATAATGTCACACCAATGACTGTAAACATGCCACAGAAGATAGGGCAACAAGTAAAACATATATAATCTGTGTTTTGTTGATAAACTTTAACTTGACAATGAGCTACAGTGGTTAAAAAACTGTTTAAATGGAGCCCTGGATTCATTGCACTACAGGAATAGCAATCAATTACAGCATTTAAGCCAGACATTGTCATTAGAAAACACTATCTCCATTCAGTTAATATGCACAATTTGTTAAATAGACAAAAAAAAAGGATACCCTATAATATTCCAATAGCTACTGTAATGCAGGACCAAGAAGGAAAGAAAGTAACATAATATAGCCACTGTAACTGTCAAAAGAAAATTATCCTCAACCCCATCTGGGAAGCAGAGTTCAACAGGCATATTGTTGCATAACTTATAAAATACTTAATAAATCCGAAAGAAGGTGACAATCTTTATGGAGCTATAAACCCAAAGCCCTCCTGCATCCATAAACAGGACAAATAGTAAGTGTCAAATCCCAAAGTATACAGAACATAATAAATACCATCATGAAAGCAATACACACACCCACAAATATCTCAACATATGCCCAAAACTAACAGCTTAAAAAAATCAAACAGCATAAAAATAATAATGAAAGAAATATAAGACATAATAATATCCTGGTTACCGGATACTGCAACACAATGGCAATATAAAAGTGATATATCCCACTTCACATTTATCCCTAGGGTAGTCCTCATCTTCAAACTAAAGATTGAGAACATATTCCTTCTGGACAAAATGTGGTTAAGATCACCAACAAATATTAAATGTGGCACAAAATGCATTAAGCAGCTTGGGGATACGGACTTTTCTTTCTTCTTTCTGTTTTTCATGTTTGTTAGGCTGCTTAGTCTGATGGCTCATCATATCATAAGCTGCATTCGTTAAGGACATAATTGGACAGTCTTAGCAGGAGAATCCACTCTTTGGAACATTCAGTTAACTGCAATTAACCAACCATTTTCCTTTGATGCCAGGTGTCCCTTGGACAGACTTTAACCTTTATTTTTATGTTGACTGGCTTCTTGATGTGGTTCTGGTGGGTTCCACAATTCCTTTTGTATAGAACTGCTGTTTGCAAGATCACCACCTTAAATGGGAATCTTCACTCTATCATTTCCCTGAAAATGAACTTAGACAAATCTTCACCATGTCAATCAAAAATGTCTACATACATTACATGACATATCATTTCTGATTTCCATATTGTTATAATGTGGTGTAGGTAGGGTTATAGATGAGGTAGAGTCTAAGGGAGTCTATTCTGCTGTCTTTTTGGCATTTAAAAGTGTAATCCCTTTACACGTTTACTCTTTTTAGGGTATCTACATATTCCAATATCTAAACATCTATACAGACTTTATAAATTTGAAAAATAATATTTGTATATTTATAGAACTTACAACAACAGAAAGTTAGAGATTAAAATCTGTTATATGTTTAGAACAGAATTAACTGTTCTTAAGCCTACGCCGTTATTTAATTAAAATTATAACCATTTTACAGAATATATCAAGTTGCAGTAAACATTCTGAAATAATTAAATATTGTAAAATACTTTTAATAGAAATAATTTGTAACAAAAGCAGCAAAAACTGTCATGGCAATAATCGCATTAAGCACATGAATTAAATAGTGAACAATAAAATGAAAATCTGTAATAATAGATTTCCTCCATCTGTTGACTTTTTAACAAACAAGATAAAGACATTTAGATAAGGAGGCTCAATAATTTACATCAAGATATCATGTTATTTTTAATATATTCCTTTATTTTTTTTTATACGTCAACCAATCTATAAATCAAGTAACTTTGAATAAACATGTGGATTGAGATTTATGATATTAGAGGTTGTTTTGTGCTGATAATAATGTTCATTTTTATTAAATATAGTATATAGAAGCCTTCTTGAATATATAACAAAAAAAATAATTTAACCCCTTAAGGACACATGACATGTGTGACATGTCATGATTCCCTTTTATTCCAGAAGTTTGGTCCTTAAGGGGTTAAGGATATTTAAAAATAAGAGTTAAGAGAGTTAGACAAATTGTCAAGTTGGAGATTTTCTTACCAACTCAATTGTTTTGATCTAAATCTTGCAAGTCACATGCAATTTGAAACATTATCGACGATGGCTAATGAAACTTCAAACTTCAATGGAATCTCCATGAGTAGCAGTAACTATCTTAAAACATGTAACAAGTAGTTAAGAACACCATTGTGACTAAAATAACACTTGTATTGCACTTCACATGTGAACTAATTGAAGAGCATATATTAAACCAATTTACAAAATGGGCATGGTCCATAGTTCATCAGGGATGGTGATGCTCTGCTCTACACATTTTGTCAGGACCAAGGGACTTCCTCAGATGTTCCATATAACCATCGCAAAAAAAATAAAAAAATACAAGTGCTTCAATCAAAAAGTCCTATGATCAGCATCCCGAACTATGAGTTTATAACCCCTGCTTTAGATTTTGATTGGTTTAATTACTCTAATCGCAATACAAGGTGCAGATTAGAATATATTAGCTCAGGTCTCAGATAATCAGATAAAATAACAGGTCTCAGTTTAATTGCAGGACAATAATATCTATTGCCTCTTTTATCTCTATAGTTATCATACATGAACACAAAGTGCTAGAATCAATCATTTGGTTATGATGTATTGCGTAGGGTGAAGGAATCTCTACCTGTTAAATGTGGACACTGTTTTGTGAAATTATTTTATAGTTGTTCCTAATTAATTTCTCAATTTAAGTAAAATACAACTTGAGTTTTTAAAACATAAGAGTGTTCTATGTTGTTTTTAAATGTATTTTATTGTAGTTGCCATTTAATTTTGTGTTGAGGTTTGACGATTCCTCCAGTTTTCATTATTATAATATATTATTTTAAAGTACCATTTTTGTGAGCGCCTAATTGATATATATTGTACATATAATTGATATCTTAGCTTTATCACAATATTTGATTGTTTTGTTTTTTTTGTTATAATTTAGGTTTGCTGTTTCACTGCTTTTGTATATGCTGTGTTATGGTATATTAGACTTGGGAAGAATGAAGGGAGGCAATCTACCACCACACATGTACAATAACAATTTATGGATGTGTGAAGTTATGCTAATAGATCCCAAACTAGTTGGCACTTTGAATTATCTCCTTCATGTTTTTTTTGTATAGTTTTGGTATTTGTTATTTGGCAGCATTATATTAGTGTAAACTGCCTTAATGATACTACTAAAGTGAATAATGTCCTACATCACTTGCTCCAGTCCAGCTGTTTTTCAAGCCCCATTGTTTCCTAGGGAAAAATTCCATAAACGGAGTATCCTGGTTGGAGAGTGCTCGTCAGAATCTTCGGAAAGATACAAGAATATAATAGAGAGAGACAAATTACCCGTTCAGGAAATGTAACTGATCCATATGACATACACATGGGTTTGAGGCAGACCCCAAAGCATTGTGATAAAGCTGAGCTACTGAAGATTATAAACAGACAGAAAGGGTTTAAATCATAATGCTTTAATGAAAGCACAGTTAAGCCAGTACCACCACATTCAACCGCAAATCAGACTATTTTTTTTTTTTTTTGTAGGAAACTCCAGCTGGTGGACAGATGAGCTGCTGGCTAGATAGATCAGTATAACGTTCATCCCATAATTATAAGAAAAATATTCTTAAAGGGACACTCCAGGCACCCAGACCACTTCTACCCATTGGAGTGGTCTGGGTGCCAACTCTTACTACCCTTAACCCTGCAACTGTAATTATTGCAGTTTTCATAAACTGCAATAATTACCTTGCAGGGTTAACTCCACCTCTAGTGGCTGTCTACTAGTATTATTCTACTAGACAGCCACTAGAGGGCACTTCCTGGTCCATAGCACAGGTTTTCTGTGCTATAGCTTCGCTGGACCTCCAGCGTCACTGAAATCCCCATAGGAAAGCATTGAAAAGCATTTTTAATGCTTTCCTTTGTAGAGGTCTAATGCGCATGCTAGGCATTGCCGTGCATGCGCATTAGGTCTCCCCAGCCAGCGGGCGGGATCAGTCTTCCCCGGGAGTGGCAGCGGAGGAAGAAGCAGCAACGTGGGACATGTTGCTGCCTCTGGTAAGTGACTGAAGGGGTTTTCACCCCTTCAGCAACTGGGGATGGGAGGTGGGAGAGAGAGGGGACCTGCAGTGCCAAGAAAACGGATTGTTTTCCTGGCACTGGAGAGTCCCTTTAATAAGGGTTTTGTAAGAAAAATGCAGATCTGTATAGAGTTAATGTCAAGTGCAGATTTTGCCATCAGTAAAGTGATTCTCATCACCTGTCAGATCAATTGTACTAAATTAACCTCTATTTTCATCCCTAGCTCTATGTGGTTTGCATGTCCCTTCATTATCTTTATTGACACTCTTGATATCCTAATTGTCTAATTGGTCCTATCATGGCACTCATGCCATGTCTGTGTCCACAGGATTACCTTTCGTGTAATTTCTCAATATGATTCTCTGGAACCCAGAATATTCTCAGTAACGTGGGAGATAAATTGTTATATTTCAGGCACATGAACTTATCTATAGTAGGCTTCTAAAAATGATATCACTGTACAAGAATACCCTAATTGCTTTCTGATCCAAACACAGGCTTCCTCTGGATTCTAAACTCAAAAAAGAAAAAAATATATAAAACAGCAATCTTAAAACACCCTTCTCAACAAGTAGAATATAATTTTATTTATCTTCTGTGGTTTCTAAATTTGGCTGAGATCTCCTTACAACCTCTAGAGTCCCGTGCAACTTAACAGCCATAGAAAGAAATGTTTCACCTCTATTATATTTTACTAATCCACCTTTGTAGGGGACTGACACTCTTGGATCCCAATTGGCTTCTATAAATGTTACTGGATCAAGACCCCATTAATTCATACTGAACATCAAAAAAAAAAACCCAGCTGCTATTTCACTGACTACTATTACCCTTATGCGCACATGTTCACTAGCTGGCTAAGCATGATGAGTAGTCTACTACGGTTGTATATCTAACAGTTACATGTGCCTAAATCAATTCCCCCATGTCATCATCATTTTATCTCAACTGCAAAACTGTTTTCAGCTGACACCAATTTAATTCTAGAGCTGAGGGTGACCTTACAAGAGGCACTGATCAGTTGTGTTGGCTAAATCTTTGTTCTCTGATACACTATATTTAGGGAACGATGCTTCATTTAAACCTGCTGAATACAATATGAGCTGTCAGAAGCAGATTCTCTCTACTAATCTGTCTAGAGAAATGTGTAAATGTAAAGATTGGTGTAATGAAAATTAAAGATGATATGAATTCCAGGACTTCTTATGAAAGATGGATCTTTCTCTCGAATACGTCTAAACTCAGCAATTATATTAGCAGACTAATCATAAAGGGGAAAATTGGCTCACACTTATTCCTTTTTATTTTTGCAATATCTGATTCAGACTTATTTCACTTGTCAAATTAGATCATGGAGCGAAATTGAAAGAAATCATTTTCAAAGTTCTCTGCATAACTCTTAAAGAGGTAAAGTAATCTTTAAGTGAAACGTGCCTGTCTCCAGATTGCAATCCAATGTAACTAGATAAAGTATATGATCACACTTTATGCGCCTTGGCAAGTTTATTTTTCTATTAAAGTAAAATGGATTTCCTTAGTTCCATTTCCAGTGATCATCTTTTTCATAATGGCTATCCTCTTGTCACACAAAACATTCAGGATAATTCCAATGTTCAAGTAAAATAAAGTTCTTTAGCAGTAGAATTTAGTAGAAATATTCAGTATTTTATTTTAAAGATGTCATAGGACATTGTATAAATATACAACATCATGTGACAAACATAGGAAAATATGAATTCAAATGTAAAAAAAATCTAAAGAATAATTTAAAGAAACACTAATATGAAATAATGTATCAATACCTACATGAAATGCATTGAGATGCAAACACTGATGTTCATAGAATTTGGGGATTACTTTAAAAAGGAGGCTATGCACAAGAAAAATCTATGTAAATAAAATGTGCATGCACAGGAAGAGGCAGTCTTGCCCAGTTTGTATTAGATCCATATAATGCAGTTGACTGGAAGAAACTTTAGTCACCCCTGCCTCCCACTTTATTTGGGATTCATTAAAAAAAAAAATGGTCTGGCTTTCTATGTGATACCCCATTACAGTATTTATTAATTGATTATTAAGTTAAAATATTATACAGTCAGTGCATAAGGAAAGTATTGAAAACAATGACTGACAGAGAATCTGTACCTTCCTGGTTACATTTGCTAATCTTTTTATATATGTTGTTTGAATAGTCTTTTTTTTGGCAGCTACCCCTAAGGCTCTGACTCTCATCCGGTTGTATATTTTAAAAAAAATCAATATTTTTGGGTTACAGCTTGTTATCAAAAACAAAAGATTACGATAATACAAAGCGTAATACTGTTTAGAAATAGTCACACAAGCTTGTAATAATTGCACTCACTAGTCCTATTATTTGTGTTCACCTTATTTCACCTGAAGCTGAATAAATCCTTGCTGTAAAAAGAGAAGGTGAAAGAAGGTGAACAGGATGTGTTGATACCAACAGCCCCACCACCTATGTCAAGGTGAGGCACCCCAAAATATTGCATTTTTTGTATACGTTTGCTAATCTGTTTTCTCACTGTCAGGATCGGGACAGGGATCCAACACGCAAAGTACAAACAGGACAGGGTACGTATACCGGACCTTAGAATGGCCGGACTAACGTACGGAGAGTAAAGAGAATAGTCAGAAACAAGCCGAGGTCGAGGGAACGAGAGGACAGGTGAGCGAGGAACAAGCCGGGTCAAGGATACCAGAGGGAAACAGAGAAAGTCAAACTAGCCGGGTCGGAACCAAAGGAATAACTGAAATCGCCAGAGCACTGTGTGACTAGACAGGCTAGAACCACGACAGGGCAATGAGTGAATGGGAGAAACAGGTTTAAATACCCTGGTTACAGTGAGTATACCCGCCTCCGACGAGTCCTGAGTGGCTTCCAGTCACTTGAGTGACAGATCGGTCCGGACTGACGTCATGACGTCGGGCAGCGTGCGTGACGTCATAAAATGAGACGGATCCCTCACGGCCGGCGTGAGAGTGTCTAGGAGAGCCGCGAGGGATGGAGGAAGCCGACCTGCTGGAGGAGTAAACTGCTAAGTCTCTACCTCTTTCGGAGGTAGAGGCTTCAGGTACCCTGACAGTACCCCCCCTCTCAGATACGCCCACCGGGCGGAAGGAACCGGGACGAGACGGAAAGCGTGAGTGAAACGCCCTGCGAAGGCGAGGAGCATGAACATCCTCTTGTGGTACCCAACTTCTCTCCTCAGGACCATATCCCTTCCAGTCGACCAAATATTGTACTCTCCCCCGAGAGATACGAGAATCAATGATGGAGTTAACCTCATACTCCTCCTGACCCTCCACCTGAACAGAGCGAGGAGGGGCGATCGTGGAGGAGAATCTGTTACAAACCAGGGGTTTCAACAATGAAACGTGAAAGGAGTTAGGGATGCGTAAGGCAGCTGGGAGAGCTAGACGATACGCCACTGGGTTAATTCGAGTCAAGATCCTGTAAGGGCCAATATATCGAGGAGCGAATTTCATGGAAGGAACTTTAAGCCGAATATTCCTAGTGCTTAACCATACTCTATCGCCTGGAACGAAAATCGGAGCCGCCCTTCTACGTTTATCGGCGTGTTTCTTAACCAGCATAGAATTGTGTAGAAGAATTTGTCGAGTCTGATCCCACAACTTCCTCAAATTGGCAACATGTACATCAACCGACGGTACACCTTGGGAAGGAGAAACCGAGGGAAGAATAGATGGATGAAAGCCATAGTTCATGAAGAAGGGGCTTGAATGAGTAGAGTCACAAACGAGATTGTTGTGTGCAAACTCCGCCCAAGGAATCAAACCGACCCAATCGTCCTGGTGTTCGGAAACAAAACAACGTAGATATTGCTCAATCTTTTGGTTAGTACGTTCAGCAGCTCCGTTAGACTGGGGATGATAGGCAGAAGAGAAATTTAATTTAATACCTAGTTGAGAACAAAAGGATCTCCAAAAACGGGAAACAAATTGGGACCCTCTGTCAGATACGATTTGGGAAGGTATCCCATGTAAGCGAAAAATCTCCCTCGCGAATATCTCTGCCAACTCTTGGGAGGATGGAAGTTTAGGCAAGGGAATGAAGTGGGCCATCTTGGTGAATCTGTCAACCACGGTGAGGATAACAGTCTGTTTTTTAGAGATAGGTAAATCGACAATAAAGTCCATGGCCAAACAAGACCATGGTTTCTCTGGTACCTCTAAGGGATGCAGGAATCCACTTGGGAGCGTATGAGGTTGTTTGGTCTTAGTACACACTTCACACGCAGCGATGAAATCTTTAGTATCTTTACGTAAAGCAGGCCACCAGAAGTCTTTAGAAATCAAAGCATACGTCTTGCGGATACCAGGATGTCCCGCCATCTTGCTGTTATGGAAACATTGCAACAGCTCCAGTTGAAGAGTAGGAGGCACGAAATGTCGACCCTCAGGAGTCTGTTTAGGTGCTAGATGTTGCAGGTAATGATCACGGCCAGTAACGGGGAATGAATCCTGAGATTCGTATTAGCAACAATCTTGCATTTAGGAACTATAGAAGAAAGAATCGGTTCAGATACAGTGAAAGGTTCATATTGTCGAGACAAAGCATCGGCCTTAGAGTTCTTAGAGCCAGGTCTGTAAGTAAGTACATAATTGAAATGAGTCAGGAATAAGGACCAACGAGCTTGCCTAGAGGACAAACGCTTAGCCTCCCCAATATAGGACAAGTTCTTGTGGTCCGTCAAAATAGTAACCGGATGTAAGGTGCCCTCCAATAGATGTCTCCACTCTTTCAAGGCTTTAATGACTGCTAACAATTCCCTGTCTCCGATGTCATACCTGCTCTCAGGCCCAGAAAGTTTCTTGGAAAAAAAACCACAAGGATGTAACGGTTTATCCACCCCCAACCTTTGTGAGAGAACGGCACCTACTCCTGTCTCAGAGGCATCGACCTCAAGTAGGAACGGCAAGGATGTATCAGGATGGACTAATATTGGGGCAGAAGCAAAAAGTTCTTTGAGATTTTTGAAAGCAACGAGAGCTTCAGTAGACCAAGTCTTAGTATCAGCCCCTTGTTTGGTCATATTGGTAATAGGTGCAATAATAGAAGAGTAACCCTTAATGAAGCGCCTATAATAATTGGAGAACCCAATAAACCTCTGGATAGCCTTGAGTCCCTTAGGCAATGGCCAATCTAGAATAGACTGGAGTTTGTCAGGATCCATCTTAAAGCCTTCCCCAGAAATCACGTATCCAAGAAAATCTATCTGGGTCTGGTCAAAGCTGCATTTCTCCAATTTGCAGTATAAGCCGTGTTGTAGAAGTTTGTGTAATACCTTTCTGACTTGTCTATGGTGGGTCTCAATCTCTCTAGAGTGTATGAGAATGTCATCCAGGTATACAATAACACAATCCTGTTGAAATTCCCTAAGAACTTTGTTAATTAGATCCTGGAATACTGCCGGTGCGTTACAAAGGCCAAAAGGCATGACCGTGTACTCATAATGCCCGTAGCGGGTATTAAACGCCGTCTTCCACTCGTGACCTTGTTGAATTCTCACCAAGTTATATGCCCCTCTGAGGTCCAACTTGGTGAAAATCTTAGAACCTTTTAGCCGATCAAAGAGCTCGGTAATCAAGGGGATCGGATAGGCATTCCTAATGGTTATTTTATTCAAACCTCGGTAATCAATACATGGTCTGAGTGAGCCATCCTTCTTTTTAACAAAAAAAAATCCAGCCCCGGCGGGAGAAGAGGATCTCCTAATGAATCCCTTGTCTAAATTCTCCTGAATATATTCCTCTAAAACAGAATTCTCTTTAATGGATAGAGGATATACATTACCCCTGGGGGGCATGGTGCCGGGCAAAAGATAAATTTTACAATCAAAGGTCCTGTGTGGGGGTAGTGTATCAGCGTTCTTCTTATCGAACACTGCTTTCAAGTCTATGTACAGAGGAGGTATCTGTCTCCCTGTAGACTGGGTAGAACTATCTGGTGTGTTAATCATAGCCAATGGAGACACCCTGCGTAAACACCTCTCCTGACAACCCTGGCCCCATGAGATTATCTCCCCTAATTCCCAATCGATAATAGGGTTATGTCTCTTTAACCATGGGTAGCCCAGGACTATGGGAACAGAAGGAGATGAAATGAGCATAAGTGATAAGTTCTCCTCGTGTAAGATACCAATAGTTAAGTTAATGGGTATAGTCTCACGAGAGATAACAGGCTCAAGTAAAGGTCTACCATCTATGGCCTCAACGGCCAAGGGTGTATCCCTTAACTGGGATGGGATAGTGTGTTTAGTAGCAAAGACTTGGTCGATAAAATTCTCAGCAGCTCCGGAATCTATCAAGGCCATGGTCTTTAGCATTCCCTTCTCCCACGTTAAAGAAATTGGTAGCAGAAGCCTGTGATCTTTATAATTATGCGTAGAGGACAAAATAGAAACACCCAAGGCCTGTCCTCTAGAGAAACTTAGGTGCGGGCGTTTCCCGAGCGAGTAGGACAATTCAGACGCAAATGACCTCTGGCTCCACAATACATACATAAACCCTTCCTTCTCCTGTACTGCCTCTCCTCTTCAGAGAGGCGAGTATTGCCTATCTGCATAGGTTCAGGATACAGTGAGGTATTGGAATCAGGACTTTGAAATGTAGGGGCTAATTTAAAGGCAGGTCTGAAGTTCCTCTCTCTAGTATTCTGTCTCTCTCTTAAACGCTCATCAATACGAGAAATGAACGAAATTAAGTCCTCTAAATTCTCAGGAAGCTCCCTAGTAGCAACCTCATCAAGGATAATATCTGATAGCCCGTTCAAAAATACATCTATATAAGCCTGCTCATTCCACTTGACTTCTGCCGCCAGAGACCTGAACTCTAGTGCATAATCCACAAGTGTTCGGTTCTCCTGTCTCAGGCGCAACAGTAATCTGGCTGCATTAACCTTCCTACCAGGAGGGTCAAAAGTTCTTCTAAATGCAGCTACAAAGGCATTATAATTATATACCAATGGGTTATCATTCTCCCATAGTGGGTTGGCCCATCTCAGAGCTTTCTCAATGAGTAGGGTGATAATAAATCCAACTTTCGCCCTATCTGTGGGATAGGAGCGAGGTTGTAGTTCGAAGTGGATACTAATCTGGTTCAAAAAACCACAACACTTCTCCGGTGAACCACCATAACGTACAGGTGGGGTAATACGGGAAGAGGCACCTACAGTGGCTACCTCTAGACCAGAACTTACAGGAGAGATGGAAGTAGTACGGATCTCCTCAGGTGGGTTATTGGCACGAGATAATAGCGCCTGTAGTGCTAGTGCCTTCTGGTCCATTCTGTGTTCCATGGCGTCAAACCTGGAATCAGAGGGACCAACCTGACTTTTTGTACCTGCAGGATCCATTGGCCCTGTCGTAATGTCAGGATCGGGACAGGGATCCAACACGCAAAGTACAAACAGGACAGGGTACGTATACCGGACCTTAGAATGGCCGGACTAACGTACGGAGAGTAAAGAGAATGGTCAGAAACAAGCCGAGGTCGAGGGAACGAGAGGACAGGTGAGCGAGGAACAAGCCGGGTCAAGGATACCAGAGGGAAACAGAGAAAGTCAAACTAGCCGGGTCGGAACCAAAGGAATAACTGAAATCGCCAGAGCACTGTGTGACTAGACAGGCTAGAACCACGACAGGGCAATGAGTGAATGGGAGAAACAGGTTTAAATACCCTGGTTACAGTGAGTATACCCGCCTCCGACGAGTCCTGAGTGGCTTCCAGTCACTTGAGTGACAGATCGGTCCGGACTGACGTCATGACGTCGGGCAGCGTGCGTGACGTCATAAAATGAGACGGATCCCTCGCGGCCGGCGTGAGAGTGTCTAGGAGAGCCGCGAGGGATGGAGGAAGCCGACCTGCTGGAGGAGTAAACTGCTAAGTCTCTACCTCTTTCGGAGGTAGAGGCTTCAGGTACCCTGACACTCACTCAGCCTGTGATAGGTTTTAAATAGAATGCATTAGGTTTTCTTATCTAAGTGGATAATATATCAGCCTAATTTTCTCATTTAGTACGATATCTAAAATCAACATTCAAAAGCTACAGATCTCTCATCTGAAGGCTTTGTAAGCCCTCCCCTTCTTTCCCAGCCCAGTCTTTCTGTGCCTGTCCAATCACAGACTTTCGAATGCAGCTCAATGAAAGGTATTTGCAAGGCAGGTTCTCTGGGTAATTGCTACCTCTAGAAATTAGTGCCACTGAGCTAAACAACTAATGGGACCAGTTGTCTGATTAACAGCTGAGGGGAGGGAAAAAGGTTAATTTATAAATTTGCTGATTCTGTTATTTTGTAAAATAAAAGCAAGCTGAAGTGCTGAAGTGTTTCAGGAGTCTATAGTGTACCTTTAAGGGGCAATTTGCTGCAAATTGCTATAGTCCAATTATGAATGTTACATACCTTATGCTGTCAATGAAAAACCTGCCGTACTAGTCATTAAATCAGTTGGTTTCAATTGTGTAGGTTATAGTTCTATATGAATTGGTTATTCAATTGTGTAGGTTATGGTTCTATATTATCTCTAATTAGCTATTCTGTAAGGTTCTTAGATTCTGCCTAATTAATTGTTTGCCAGGATAGATAGAGTTATAATTTTTCTTTTTTTGGCTTTTTTTTCTGCTCAGTCTTACATCATGCTTCTGCGTTGAACAAACATCATAATAAATTATCTCAACCTCTTTATGTTTAAACTTTTATTCGTGTATTTTGACTGCTAAAGATTGCAGTTTCACACATGCAACATATATTATATATATTAGTCTCTCTAAAGTAAAATTAAGAAAATTTGTTTTTTTTCATTTTACCGTATGCAAAGTTGAGTTCTATTTATTATTTCTCATATGCACTAAAAATGAACAGTACACATTTTGAAAATAATATTCTTAAATTTTCAGTGTAACTTTTTTGAACAATTGTTTTCATGGTTTAAAAATGTTGCACTTTTATGTAATTAGCAATACTTTATAGAAATTCCGTAACTTCAATGGTTCATTTGCATGTTTACTGTAAATGTCTGTTTAATTGATTGCACTGCATTCCCACAATCCTCCCTGCAGCGTCCGTACTGCCTCTCACCGGGCACATATGGCTTATTTTCCACATACTCATTTATTATAACGCTAAGGTTTAATAAAAAGCTCTGCCGGGCACAATCTGTGATCTCTTTTAAAGTCCTTTTCCCTAAACTATATACATTTTATTTTAAAATTATATAGTTTTATATATATCTTTAGTGCACTTTTTGGCATTTTAGAAAAATATGAAGGTTATTTTTGTACCCAAATATCAATAGAAAGTTTTAAATAAATAAATTTCATTTGTTGTATCAACTATACAATTAAAACAAATGATATATACATTTATATGTATTACAAAACTAAAAGCTTTCAGCTTTAAAAAAAATTAAAAAAATCACAAACAGGGTGTCAAAATCAAGAGGCAGCCATTTGGCCTGTAGGACACACAGACGGTTTGTCCTTAAACACCAAATTGAGGTTAATTTATTTCTGTTCTATACATTTCAGGCTAAAATATCAAAAATGTGACTGAAACAAACTTTCCAAATCAGCTTTCTTTGTGTCAAAATATTGCAATTTGGTTTTCAATTCACAATAGTTCTAAAATATAGTAAAACATTTATGTAGATATAACAAAAAAGGGAAGAATTCAGATTTGTAATGCAGGTAGATGACCCTTATAGACAGGTGTCCATGGGTCTCTGCCTACTCTATTGGCAAATCATTCGGCACTTCGATGCATGATTGATGCATGGGGGAGTTGTAACTAAATATGTAGTCTTCTTCAGCGAACCATCCATTCCTTTCCCATTCCCTTGCGGGGTATGATGAATGGTAACTGGAATGGGAAGTGGTAAGTATGAGAAACAATTAAGGGGTAAGATAGTAAAAGTACACAAAGAATAAAGATGCATGGAATGAAAAGGGGAGTTTAAATGACAATAGGAAAAATTCCTTGGAGGTGTGAAATAAAAATGGAGACAATAAAAGTATCACGATCTTGTGATACCCCAACACGCAGTATGTAAACCCACAGAAAACCCAAGCACGTATTACCAAACCTTAGAATGGTCAGGTTTAACGTAGGTAGAAAAGAGTAGTCAACGAATAGCCAAAACTTAGGATACCAGAGATCTGGAGATCGATACGAGAATAGCCAGGTCAGGATACCAGAAGTCAGGTCAACATACAAACCAAGTCAGGAAACCAGAGAACAGGGAAGTCAAAAATAAAAACAGGAGGAGACATGTTGATGACAAGAATAAAAGAGGAGATAGATTAAGGAGAAAACTATAAGATAACAATAAGTTGATTGTGAATAAGAGGAGAAATGGGGGGATGAGAACATGCAATGCAACGAGGAGGCAGATAATTAAAAGAAGAGATGGTATAAGAAAAGTGAAGAATAAAACAGAGAATGATGAGGTGAATTGTAAATAAAAGAGGTAGTAGAACCATGAGATGAGTGAGAAAATGAAAAAGGGAAACAAAATGTGAAAGTCAGAAAAAGGAATTAAAAAGGGAATTGAAATGAGAGCTATGGAAACAGTTGTGAATCATAGTGGGGTGCAATTGTTGAGAAGGTGTAATCGTGAACAGATATTATCTTCAGGATCCAATGATCTATAGTGAGAGCTTTCCATTGAGGGAAAAATGTAATAAGTGACCTGCTGTATGGATGTCTGAGGAACAAAGTCTGGAAAAAGTGCAGTCACAGGCCTAATCCCTATGGAGCAATGGCCCATGTCAGGGTGTCCCCCTACTTCTAGTATCTTTATTCAGCAAAGTTTGCGCCTTATGGAGGAACATGCAAATGGCAACAAGGCAGTTCATCTATGAATCAAAGTTGTCTTTGAATTATAGGCTGAGTGCTTTGCTCTTTACTGAAACATCTGTGAGTCAAAAATAGCAAAGGTATTTAAAGGTAGACATATAAAGCAAGCCATTAAGCTCGTCAGGGAAGGGGAGTTGGTGTTCTGCAAACATAACTGTAAATGCAAAATAAGAAGACTCCTATCTGGCTCAAAACATTTTGACTATTTGATCACTAAAAGCTAGAATAATCCTTAATTGTTAGGAACAGAATGAGTGAACAGATGAAATCGAAGGAAAAGTGGCAGGGGCAGGATAGTAGTGGAAAGACGTGATGGCGAGACGACTGAATATTCTATATTTCTGGTAAAATCTTGTGATATTTTCTAACAAAAACAAATATGACAGTATTACCGGTATATACATTTGTTATATGCTCATACCCAACCTCACAGATAATTGGGCCAACAATATTTTCCCCTCTATGCGAATGAAGATAGAAACCTCAACGTTTAGCAGAACTTGTTTTAAATAAATAGTTGACGTCTGGAACCATTACTCAGTTTTACTAAAGACTTAGGAGAAGAATATACTGCTTGTATAAATTTTTCTATTCCTTAATCTGAATTTATTTTTATGATTTTTTTTCCTATACCCATTCATGTTCCTTTGGTACCTTTTAACTATTGCATTTCTGTGTGGGTCTCTTGGCTCTTCAATGTTTAGCTAATGAGCAGTTTTAATTAGTTTGCATGAAGTCAGACTGATTTTCAAGAATTTTGCAGCAAATTAAATCATGTTAAATAAAATTATTTCACTGGAAAGTGAGCTAATGCCAAGAACTTGAAGATAACAGGCCCTTTTGTTTATATCCCAACAGAAGTAATACATTTGGCTCCCACCGTTTTCTTTAACAAGTCCACAGTAATGAACTTTCTGTTACCATATGCATGTCACATTAGAGGAAATATTTTCTGCTACATGCTTTTAATCAGCTATGTGTCCAAAATCTTTAATATATTTTACTACTTAGATGTGAGCTCTGCCTGTCAGATTATTATTCAAGCCACAACAGTAAATAAATATCTCACCAGGCAGCCCTCTCTTATTCGTTTCCCATCCATAGCAGTTAGGGACCATGCTGGCACACAAATTCACTGGCCTTTCAACTATAAATGTCCATTTTTCAGCTTCTTGCCAGATACATTATTTAAACCTGGAAGGGACAGCGAGTCTCTCGATAACCCGAATTCTTTTCTATTTTGATTCCTCATCCAAAATAATAAAAACATACTAAATATGCATTATAACCGGTGGAATCAGCTGTAAATATTTATTAACTATGAAAGAATCAATCTGCTATGATAGCCGATAGAAAATATGTGCTTAAAGAAAAATAGCCAGAGTTTATAAACTGCACAATACATTTGCAAATCATTTTTCGAATAATAAATATTAAATAAACGGAATGTATTTTTTTTTATATTTTACTATGAATATTTTATTATAAGCAAATTAAGATAATTATGACTATATAACATAACATTATTTTTCTTTGTGTCCAACTATAAATGTAGCAGTGACTGGCTTATGGAATATATAAAACTCAGTTCTGGAATCAAATGCTGCATTTAATTGGAGGATGCTGCGGATGCATGTTTCTAATCCACTGTTTAAAGGGACACTATAGTCACCAGAACAACTAAAGCTTATTGGATTTGTTCTGGATTTGTTCTGGATTTGTTCTGGTGAGTAGAATCATTACCTTTAGGCTTTTTGCTGTAACCACTGTCTTTTCAGAGAACATGCTATGTTTATATTACAGCCTAGTGATCACTGGCCACTCCTCAGATGGCTGTTAGAGATCCTTCCTGGGTCATGGCTGCCTAAAATGCATCCAAATATTCAGTATCTCCACCCTCTGCATGTAGACACTGAACTTTCCTCATAGAGATTCATTGATACAATTCATCTCTATGAGGAGATGCTGATTGGCCAGGGCTGTGTTTGAATCATGCTGGCTCCGTCCCTGATCTGCCTCCTTGTCAGTCTCAGCCAATCCTATGGGGAAGCATTGTGATTGGATCAGTCCACCACTTCTGATGATGTCAGCAGACTGCTTTTTTTTTTTAGGCAAAGAGCATGCAGATCTACAGCTGCTGGCTTGAATACAGTACGACTTTGCTATATTTATGGAGGCATGAGGGCCCCAGGGGGGCTAGATGGTGGTTTTAACACTGGAATACATGTTTGGACAGGTCTGGAATACATGTTTGTGTTCCTGACCCTATAGTGATCCTTTAACTTTGGTTTGGAGGAACAAGCATGGTTACATATTTGAAGACAAAGCAGGAAGATGCACTGGAGGAGCCCCAATACTGGAAAATAGGTCCCAAAAAACAGGTGTAATTTTCAGGACTGTAGTGGGCCTGCTAATCAATCACATTTTGGCTCAAGCACAATTCTATATATATATGCACACATTTAACACATGCAAACATATTGATAACTATATATTTAACTACTTACCTGGTCTTCACCGGGCACCATGCCCTGCCTGCTCTCAGCCTGTAGTTGCAAAAAAAAATAGAGTATAATGCACACACTAAAAAGAGGTAATACTTTCTGCAGGGTGCTCCAGAAAAAAGGCCAATCCCTGGAGGCATCAAATGGAAGAAACAATACATGTCCAGGCACACCTGAGGTTTCTTCTAAAAGGAAGTCTTTAATTTAGAACAAAAAAGTGGAAGCAACATTTTGGCTCCTCTCTGAGCCTTTATCAAGTCTTTATCAACTTCATATAGGCTCAGAGAGGACCTGAAATGTTGTCTCAATAACAGACTGCCTTTCAGAAGAAAGCTCAGTTGTGCCTGGATATTTATCTTTTCTTTAATTTTCTCTCAGCAGGTAGTGAAAGTTGGAAGCTCCTGTTCAGCCAAAGCCTGCTCACTGTGATTATGAAGCCAGGAGTGCCCTGATGAATGATTATGGAGCCAGGATTGCCCTGGTGCCTCCACCAATTTTAAGAAGTCAATCCATTTTAAATTGGTTTGATTTCTGACATGGGGTCCACTGGACACAACCCCCTGCCTCCACCACTAAGAATATAGACCCAGAAGCTCTCTGTCTGAGCCGTTTGGCTCAGACAGAGAGCTTCTGATTCTAGAAGTTGTAGATCTGGTTATGGTGCTTTGAGTGCTCCTTAAAATAGAATTGTGTTATCTAGTATAAGTGAAGTATTAAGCACAGGGCTTCAATCAGTGGTGTATTCTGGTTTTGTGCTGCCCTAGGCATGACAAAACACAGCCCCCTCCCCCCCTTCCAAATTTCTCTTCCTGACAGACACACACCCTCAGTGATGCATACACTGACATACACTCACAGATACACAGTCATTGTCACACTCACTGTTTAACCAACACACACTTTCCCTGAAACATGCACATTTACATACACACACAGTCACTCATTCACAGTTACACACAAACTCACATTCACAAACAGACACACATATACACTAACTGACAGACACATACACACTCACTGACAAGACACCCATGCATACTCACTCAGTCACTCATACTGACAGATGCACACTCACTCAGTGTCACACACACACAAACACACACACTGTGACACACATATACTCACTGACAGATACACACTGACAAACATATATACACACTCACTGACAGGCATATATACACTCAGTGTCACACACACAAACATTTACTGACAGACACACACTGACAGACATACACATTCTCAGTGATAGACACGGATACACACACTGTCACACACATACACTGACACACTGACAAACACACATATATAAACACTGACTGACAAACACATATACACACTCACTGACAAGCATATATACACTCAGTGTCAGACACACACATTTACTGACAGACACACACTGACAGACATACGCATTCACTGACAGACACACACTCTCAGTGATAGACACGGATACACACACTGACACACACATACACTGACACACTGCCAACATACATACATACACACTCATTGACAAACACATATACACTCTAAGTGACAGACACACACACTCTTTGACAGACACACACATACACACTCACTAACAGATACACACACATACTTACTAACAGGCACACACACTCACACACACACACACACACACACATACATACACACTAACACACACACACTCTCACCAACAGACACACACACTCCCACTAACAGACAAACTAGCACAATCACTAACAAACACACACTAAAACAGTCACCAATTTTTTTGCTTACATTTTGGTGGATTTTTCCCTGTGGTTCAGTGGGGCTGTTGCTGGCTGGGCTGACAGGCAGTCATGGAGGCAGGCGCACAGTTCAGGTGGGGGGCGAGGGAGCTCTGATCCTCCTGCTCAGCTCCCTTGTGCACCTCTCAGTGATGCTGGATCATTGCGGTGGGTTACCAAGGCGGCACATATACTGGGGCTCGCAAAAAAGAGAAGACTTACCAGAAGGGGAAGCTGGAGTCTAATGGGCAACCTCTTCACTATAAATGTAAGCAGTAGTCTTAGGGCCTATAGGGGCCAGAGACGGAATATGACATCACTCCGGCTCCCTAGTCCCCCAGGGCAAGAGGCTGGCAAGGCATTTGCCAGGGCGTTTGGGGGGCAGCTTTTTTTTGCTACCCCCCTGAAAGTGCAAACCAGGGCAAATGCCTTGTCAGCCTCACGCTAAATACAGCGCTGGCTTTAATTGTGTTGTTGTATTTGCTTTTGTATTACACGGCCATGTTACAGTGCTACCACCAACCCATACGTTCCCTATTAAGTGTTAATAAAAATATCTGTTTCTGTCTTGTAAGAGAATTGTACATTTTAGCTGAAATCAGCAAGGTTGAAATGTTAGTGTAGGGCTTACCTAAGAGGTTTTTTCTTGACGTGGCAGGTGAGCTAAGAATTTAATGGCCATTGGAGTGGTACTACAAAAACGTCCAGTTATTTAAATATGCATAGGGATTTGGAAAAGAGTGCAGGTAACTTTTTTTTGGTTTGTATTAATAAAGTTTTTTAGTTTCATATACTGAAATAATACATTATTTAATAAAAATAGGATTTATCACTGTATAAAAAGCAGGGCTGCCAACAGAAATTCAAGGTTCCACAGCTCAATGTCTGGGCAACTGAGTCTGACCACAGGGCCAACTCTTGAGTTCAACCACAGGGCCAGCCACAAGGATACAGTCTATGTTTGTGTGTCTATAGTGGGTGCAGTGTGTGTATAGTGGAAGCAGAGTGTGTGTTTGTGTGCAAAGTGGATGCAACTGATACAGTTGTATCGGGCCCAGAGGGCCTGGGCCCTAAATTCCCACTGTGTGTATATATGTGTATCTCTATGTACATATGTCCCTGTAGACCCTAAGACTACTGCTCACATTTATAGTGAAGAGGTTGCCTCAACTTCTATAAATGTGAGCAGTAGTCTGAGGGCCTGCAGGGGCATACATATATATAGCTATACATGTACATACACACAGTGGAAGTATAGGGCCCAGCTGTATCGGTTCCCTCCCTAATGGCGGCTCTGATAAAAAGCAAAGTGCTACAACATCTAGTGTAAATGATACATTACTATATTATCCAGTATTAATGGAGTACTGGCAATAAATGAGTATTTAATTATCTAGTAACATATTTGTAATGGATCATCTGGCACCACGACTGGGCAACTCCGCCAACATATGTTTCCTAGCTGACGGTGAGGACCATAAGCACTGCACCGGACACCACAAACACTGCACACTCCACAACCGCCAAAGCTTAACTGGAATCTCACCGTCTTCCTCCCACCCTTGAACAACCTCTGACATCCAGGACCATGTGGGAAAGATCTCTCCTACTCCAGAGAACGTAGCAGGAACAGCTCTTAGAAGAGCTAGTGATTAGAACCCAGGGGAGTATAAAGAGTATAGAAATCCCCAGTGTGAATATAGCAGTTCCCCTCCAATCACGAGACAAGGCTACGTGTTGAGGGTTAAACAGGAACTCTATTTTAATGGAGACACACTGGCCTTTTATGCAGGTTTCCCAGCAAAGGTGATGCCCAGGTGGACCTTGTTGGGCACAGGGACACAAAGTGTACAAGCCAATAGAAACAATGTGGCAATGAATGACACTCCCACATACAGTACACAGTCCCTCCCCTCTGCCTGTGATATAATTAAGGCAGTTAATGCATTAACTTAATTATCTCCAGGCAGATTTTTTTTTTTTTATAAAGTACCATTAGTACCCCAAAACATAACATATCCCCATGTTACATCCCCTGAAAGTTCTGATCTGGGTGAACAACATATCCAAAAATCACCCAGATCAGATAAGGGGTTAAGACATTTTATGGAAGTCATATTTTTGCCCAGGCGCAGGCATGGTGCCGTGCCCAAAATAGTTCCATAGAATCACGGCTAAGTGCCGCTGGAGGACCGACCGGGAACCACAAGGTTTTCATGCCAAAAATAGTTCCAGGGCATTCGTGGCTAAGTCCCCCTGAAGTCTATTCACGGTTTTGGTCCATGCGAACAAGATGGCCACCACCACGTGTTTGAATGGCGAATGGCGACTACTTCAACTGTTTGTTAGTTGGAAGAACCATTGTTTAAAGTCCCAATAGCCACAAATAGGGTCTCTCAAACACAATAAATGAAAGGGGCCATAGTCACTGGGTAAAAGGCTGGCAAGTAGTCCACTCCAAACCCCAGTGACACGGTGGCTTTCGTCACAATTGTTAACGAGTAACATTGGAGTTCTGAGGTATATTGTGATAAGGTATAATTGCAAAATACTGTAGTATAGGACTATTGTATCTAGTAATAAGGGAGTGCTGAGTATTGCAGTATTAATTAACACCCTTGCAGCCGTTGTTGTGATTTCAAGTGGTAAGGAAGTATCGCAGTATCTAGTAATAAGAGATAATTGCCATATATAGAATTTACTTTTTTTTTATTGTCACTGCAATATTTTACAGACACAAGGATTTGGGAGTCTTGCTTTAAAACAATGCGTAGTTTAAAGCTTGTATGATTTAAAAGTCCCATTACACAGCTGAGATCTCTTGCCCAAAACAAGAAAAACAAAACGGGTAAAATAATGAAAATATTACTTGTTCTAGACATGTAGCAGTTTATTAGGTTTAAAGTACACAGATGGTAATGGCAACACATTTAATCAGCAGTGTTTGCCAATTTCATGTATTAATATTTCAAACGCTGAATCCTACACAAGTCATGGCAATTAGCATTTTCAGATTTTACTAATGATTTATATAATTAGTAATCAACATCTTTAAAATAATATTTTTTTAAACTTTCCATTGTAGATCACAGCATGCTGCATTCTTTTTTTTTTTTAATTCTTTATTTTTTCTGTGCATGGAAATAACAAGCATGTGTAATGTGCCACAACAGCACGCATATTATATGTATCAATATTCACAATTTGGCACCATAGTACTGCACATTTTTTTGTTGTTGTTGTTAACAGTTAGGTACATATACATTTATAAGCATAAGTTGATTGTCATTGTGATAGTGTATTGGGAGAGTAGCTTAATGCATGTTAGGTGTAGCCTGTAGTGTATGAGTGAGTGGCATGTGTGTGGCCTGGCTGCCGTGGGTGAATCATGCTATGCCCCAGTGACAGGCTGCATAAATGCGAGGAGGCATGTGGAGATATTGTGTGTGCTAAATGCAAAATATACTTCAGCTATCCATTAGGTATAACGTATGCCTGTATGGTTTGTGTATATATCAGGCGAGGTACATGTTTCTAATACCAGGCATATGGGCTTGTATCATGAGAAGTGCTAAGCAGAACATAAGTAAGGAGCATGGCTAACGAGCAAAAACAAAGTATATCGGTCAAGCAGTGCATATTACATTAGCAAGCTGAGGTAATAATAGACATAGTAACGGTGCATTAGTTGCAGCCTGTACGGTGGGATTATGCTTTATCACCGCTCACAGGCTTGCAGGAGCATAGTCCGTCTCCGGTGCAGTCCATCTTGATTAGCCAATGCCGGTTCTGGAGGCTTGACAGGTGGGCCAGGTACATTGGTAGTGTTGGTGCCACGGCTCTGCTCTGTCACCCGTAGGTCTTGGAGGGTCTCTCCGCCCGTGTCTGTCGTTGTTAGGGTGCTGTGCTGCATTGCGGTGAGCCACTCGGCTGATAGTGTAAGTTGTGCTTCTTTGGTCAGATGATTCCGGTGCTGCTGAGTGGTGAGTAGGTCGGGCAGGCTTGGTGGTCTCGCTCTGGTGTGTGTGAGGTCGCGTGCCGGAGTCTGGGGGGTATGACGCCATTTCCCGCCATTCCGGTCTCCAACTTTTTCTCCGTCTGGAGGCTTGTGGTGGGTATCTGCATAGGAGGCGTCGGGTAGCCGGGCGAATCCATGCCGCCATTTCCCTCAACACCAGGTGGTAGTGCTGACCCTTGGTTCGGAATTTTGTCCCTATGTTGGCACAAAGCCTGTCAAAGAACTCCAGGGTGTGCTTGGGTGGTGTGGTGTGGGTGCTGTTTGTCGCCAGACGCGTCCGCGCCGCCATATTGCTTGGGCCCCCACAGTCCTGCTCGGCTGCAGGTTTAGTCGCTTGTTTGAGACGCGTTGTTGGTGTAGTCGACCCCTGCCGGTCCAGAAGGGGGGTGGGGGGTAGCAGGGCAGTGTTCGATTGCCGTTTCTGAGCAGGTCCCGTGCCGGGAGATCGCCCGCTACCCCCAGGCCTCAGGCTCCACTCTGGTGTAGGCCGCGTGGTCGGTTCAGGTGCTTGTTTCATGTTTCGTGCAGGACGGGTAACTTTCTATTCCCCGTGTGGTCCTGTTTCGTTTTTTGGGTATCTCGTGTAGCTGGCAGTTTTTGGGTAGTCAGGATAGTCGTTTTTGTGCCTGCTGGTGCAAGAGCCCTCAGTAACCACGTCTGGCCATCATGGCTGTCAGGCCCAGCCCCAGCATGCTGCATTCTTATTTCACATCTGTCAACAATGACATCAATCTATAGTTGTTAACTTGAAACACCTTTCTGAATCCAAAAGTAAATACTGATTTTGGAAATTGTAAATAACTTCTCAAATGCCAAGTCATTTACCAATCATGGGAAAATATATCTGCAGATTAAAAAAAAAAAAATTAATTAATGGCAAGGCCACATCTGAAATAAGAAATACAAAGCTATGCACCAATTCCCAAAAATTGTATTATAGAAAATAATAAATCTGGAGTCAAGTATTCATAAACAGAATAGGAATTGCAATGGTGCAAGGCTAATAATATTGCTATTGTTTAGCCATTAAAAAACAAAAATCCTTATAAAAATGTAGGGCCCCACACAATTGTTATGGTACTTAATTATGCTCCGTGTTCTTGGTCTGAGTAATAGACGTATAGATTAATTTCATAAAGATTGCAATTTGTCCAATCTGGGCCAATCAGGTAATCGTTTGAATTCCCGATCACCAAGCCGGAATATTACTAAATCATGAAACAAGTGAAACACCCAATGGTCGAGCATGTTCATTTTTATTCATGATTCTGAATTCTGCCCGTGGTACCAAAATAAGACACGATGAAAGGGAAAGAAAACAGTGGTTTATAAGGGGACAGACACTAAATGTTGATTTTATTTGTACAGTAGTGACCAACAAAGGGTAAAAAAAATATGTAACACTTTTATATATTATATATTTTATAAACATAATATATACATATAGATGTTTTACTGAACCTTACTGTATAGTTTTGCCTCTATTGGCTACTTTTTCTCACTTGACCTGTGGTTTGGTTATTTTCAGCAGAAAAGTTTTGGCCGAAACCAATGTTTCTGTTTTAAGTTTACTGCGTGTTACAAAAATTTGCATTATTTATAACATTTCTGATGCTGGACATTGCTCCTTTATGCCCTCTGATGCAATATTCAACATTTCTAAGGGGCTGCACAACTATGTCATTTTCACTCCACTTGCATTTTTAGCTCCGACAGAATGACGCTGGCCTATACAATTCATGTACCGACTGTAGTAGTTGTAGTTCTATGCACAATCTCCCAGTTATGGTTTTTAAAAAGTGAGAGTGCATTTTTTTTAATGAGTATTTCTAGTATTGCCTTCTGGCTCATTACCTGACTATTTTACATTTTGTTATCCTAGGCACTGGCTATTCCAGCTCACATTATTGTGCTTCTGGTATCATTAAAGGAGCACTATAGGTACAAACATGTATTCCTGACCCTATAGGGTTAAAACCACCATCTAGCCACCCTGGTCCCTTCATGCCTCCATAAAAAATGTAAAATCTTACTTGTATTCAAGTCCAGAGCTGCTAGCTCTGGCTCTGTTTCCTTTAGACCTGCTCACTGCCTGCTGACATCAGTAGAAGTGGTAGCCTCATCAATCACAATGCTTCCCCATATGAATGGCTGAGACTGACAAGGAGGTAGATCAGAGGCAGAGCCAGCATGATTCAAACACAGCCCTGGCCAATCAGCATCTCCTCATAGAGATGAACTGAATCAATGAATCTCTATGAGAAAAGTTCAGTGTCTGCATGCAGAGGGAGGAGATACTGAATGGTTGGATGCATTTTAGGCAGCCATGTCCCAGGAAGGATCTCTAACAGCTATCTGAGGAGTGGTCAGGGAAGTTATCACTAGGCTGTAATGTAAACACTGCATTTTCTCTGAAAAGACTGTGTTTACAGCAAAAAGCCTAAAGGTAATGATTCTACTCACCAGAACAAATTCAATAAGCTGTAGTTGTTCTGGTGACTATAGTGTCCATTTAACTTTGGTTTATTCTCCTGTGTGTCTCACCTTTCTGTAAGTACTTGTATAATTTCTGACAACAAGACTGGTAACTTGCTCAGTCCCACCCTTTCTATCCTATCCTATTCTTAGACTGACCCAGTTGGGCATACATAATCCTGACAATAAACATCTCTCTGATGGCTTGTTCATGATCAGATCTGTACGAAGAACACAACATCATCGCTAAAAGATTTGAAAACCTATAACAATGAAAACAATTTTGCCCAATAAGGACACTAAAGATATGGAATTCGATACTTGAAGAAAATATGCTGCATATTTAATATAGCTATATTCAATTGCTTCAAAGTGTGAAGGTAGGGTTTTTTTTTTCTTTCTTTTGGATTAACCTCAAAAACAGGGTTATTTCAAGAGTTTTTATTCAGTCCAATGATTTAAGGCTTACAAATCATATATTAAAAAAAGTAAATATATATTTATTTTATCTTGTTTATTCCTTCTTATTTCATATTTTCATTTTGAATATTATCTAATTTTCAAAGAAATATTTTATAAATCTTATACATAGCTATGCATATTGTTTTTACTTTACTCCCCCAACTGTTCTACTCTCTGATTCATTATTTAATTGTGTATACTTGTAACTGTAATTGTGATGTATCTTGGTAAATGGAGCAATGCACAGTTTCAATGAGGCTATCAATACAACCGGGTTCGCCTCGCGAGGATTTGCTAGAGAGATTGTAACGTGGCTGACTTTATAGCTGTGTATTCCACAGAGGAAAACAATGTGCATCCTTCCATCTATTTTTGGCATTCTTTTCTATCTTTAAATGCGTCAGTTTATATCCTCAGTATAATATATTTATGTCGTTTTTAGTTGTAGTTTTAGTTAATTTTACTGTTTATTTTTGAATGGTTTAACTGTTAATTATTTTGCAGTCGTAAAAAAAAGTAAGATTTTTTTTATTACATGTTATTTTACTGGTATATGCGTTCCACTGTGGAATGCAGTTCTAAGTGCAAGATAAAAGTTTGTAGAGAACAGATGTCCCAGAATGTCTCCACAAGGTGAAGGCTTGGAGGATATCAACATTCCAATTGGTGGATGGTTAGACAACATAACAGCTGCAATCATAATAGACAAGGAAAGTAGGAAAAAGCCTGAAAATCTCATACTACAAAAGGTGAGACATTTTATTTTTGTCTGTCTAATTCTGAAGAAATCTGGACTAAAATTAGATGTGTAGTATGAACTGGAAAATCTGATTTTACTGTGTTTTAATCTTATGTCCTAATAGCATTATTTAATGTGCTTTTTATATGTATTATTCTTGATGTTTGATGTGTAATACATTTTAACAATACTATTCTATATATGTAACAGTAATTTACCGGTACATTGAAAAATTAAAAGTCCCTCAAGTTTATTCTCCAACACATCTGTTTCTATGGTTGGTCCAAAAGTAGGGGGGGGGGGGAAAGACCAGTTCAAAACCATTTCTAATTATGCCACAAAATAATAATAAAAAAAGTTTTTGATTCTAAAATGGCAATCAGATATCTTCTCGAAACAACATGCTATTACCACCCTCATTTTAAAAACACATTTCTTCCAGACCTTTTTGAAAATTATCTACAGCATCTGATAAAATAACCTATTTGTGAAGAATTTAAACCTATTTAGTTTAGAAAAACGTCGCCTGAGAGGGGATATGATAACATTATACAAATATATTCGGGGCCAATACAAACCATTGTGTGGAAATCTATTCACAAACCGGACTTTACATAGGACACGAGGCCATGCGTTTAGACTGGAAGAAAGAAGATTTCGTCTAAGGCAAAGGAAAGGTTTTTTTACTGTAAGAACAATCAGGATGTGGAATTATCTGCCTGAAGAAGTGGTTTTATCAGAGTCCATACAGATGTTCAAACAGCTACTAGATGCATACTTGCAAAGACAGAATATTCAAGGATATAATCTTTCAATGTAGGGTAATAACTGCTTGATTCAAGGATAAATCTGACTGCCATTCTGGGGTCAAGAAGGAATTTTTTGTCCTAGCTTGTTGCAAAATTGTGCTTCAAACTGGTTTTTTTTTTTTGCCTTTTGGATCAACAGCAAAAAACAGGTGTGAGGAAGGCTGAACTTGATGGACGCAAGTCTCTTTTCAGCTATCTAACTATGTAACTATATTGATCTTACTGTCTATTTACACCTTGTCCCAGTTTCTATGGGATGATACACATGGACAATATCATGTTTTATGTTTTGATATGCAAGAAATACTTGATATACCCTATGTATTGTTTTTTTTTTTTTTTTGGGTGTTACAGTTTCATGAGTTTTTCACATGTTTTTGTTTACAGATACATACATACAGATAGATAGATAGATAGATAGATAGATAGATAGATAGATAGATAGATAGATAGATGGGAAGGCGAGGCTTTAATGAAAGAGTGAAGAAAATAAAGTGGAAAATAATCTAATGGGTTTTAATTTGTAAAGAGGGTAGGTAAATGAAGGAACAGATTAAGACTGTATATCCAAGATGAACAAACAGAAACGACTGAAGAACAGGAACTTCAAAAGGAGCCATTATGTAACATCCCTACAGACAAACAGATAGGTAGACAGAAAGACAACACAAAAGACAACTCATCTTACATTTATCACCATTGCATAATCTATTTTCTTCTGCTTTAAGTTCTCAGTGTCTTTCATTGCTGTGTATGTGAGAAAAGGAAATAATGTGATTTTTCTATTACAATCATTCCATTGCCACTCATATAACAAAATATTTTACATGATATATAGATGTGTGGGTGTATCTCCAACCTCTCCAAGACCATAGGGAACCAATTCAATTGCATAAATCAAGTTAAACATGCAAAACTACTCTCAACTTCTCTCTAAAACTTCCCTGAACTTTACTTGATGCCTGTACATTGATGTACTTAGTTTTTTTTGCACAAAGCTGTCATTTCTCCAGTTTCTATCTCTAGATTGTGAAATGTTAACAGGTCGCCGTTTCTTGCACAACTATGTGGCTTAATGATTAGGAAATTGTTCCTAGTTCCTGAGATACAGATGAAAAAACATGATGTATGGTGACACTTGTCCTCAAGACACAAAGGAATTCCGTTCTTCTAAAATAATAGACGTTAAATTGAAGGAAGTATAGATATTTTTGACTGTAAACTCTAAGTTCGTCGCATTGTTCTATGCTCTGGCTTATTGTCAAAGATGAAGCCCGGATTCTCGTTTGAAGCACTCACATTTATTTAGTTTAAAAGAACGATGCTTAAACAAGATGTTTACAGAGGATTCCCATAGTTTCTACATCCTACAGACTGTGGAGAATATGCTTTTTCATCAATAACATGCCAACTCGCCTTATTAATGTTTAACTGAGGGGGACACCCTAACAAGCAAACAGTGATCTAACTTCCAGCAATTCATCACATGTAATTACCTTTAGTCATTAAAAACAAAGCTGGATCCTGCTGTATTTTCCGTTACAATCATGCACTGTACCGTTCCTCAAATAACTCATTCAAACAAACCCCATTCTTCAAAAAAACAAATGGGTCTTCAAATTTCAAGTGTTTTTACAAAGGGAGATTAAATTCCTAGAGTTCGTTAGTTTTTGTACGGTTAAACGCTGAGGCATTACACTTATGTTTTTATTTTATTTTTTGCTTTACATGAACATTTTATTGATATCAGTTTATAGATTCACAAAAAAGATTGTTTGTAGAGCTTTTAAATGACCGTATAAAAAAGGAAAGATGAGATATTGGTTCATCGCTTATAATTATTTTGTTGACTGTTTGTCTTCTTGATTATTTTAAAATCTCTGAGACATCCATGTTGTTCTGCATGCTTACAAAATATTTTCAAGGGATAATAATACATATGTATAATAATAATATGATAACACTACAGAGTTCATACACTATGAAGAGAATCGTAGCAAATTGGAAATCTAATTAGAAAATTTATTTTATTTAAAAAGAAAACATTATGTGGCAAAAACTCTTCTTTAACCCCTTGAGTACTAAATAGGTGAGTACAGCTGGCACTTAGGGGGATTGATGGACTAAATAGAGCATGATTCCATCATTCAGTAAGTGGTGTTTTTTTGTTTTGTTTACTGCACCCAGAGGAACATCCTGATGTCACTCTTCCCCTTTTAATAACTAACTAGGTGATAATAATGCTTCTGCGGATTGCACCCCTGGAGACCAGTATTTTGGATTCGATAATCTAGCAAGATTCTCACATCCCCGGGAAGCATTTTGCTGCAGGCTTTTTGTAGGATCTTGCTATTGATTGTTAGCTCTCTTGAGCACTTTTCATACTTTATTCAAAAGTGTTGCAGTCTCTGTATGCAACAGGACATTAAAGAGGTATTGACAGGACATTTTCTTTGCTCCATTTTGGAAACCATGTATACATGCATATTACATGATCTGATTGTTATTTCAAATAGGTAGATCACATTTTTAAACTCCATATTGCACAAATGGTGACGGCATCTGTGTAATAATAAGGTTAATAATAATGCATGGATCCCCTCTAGGCAGTCTGGGGTCCCTGATGTCCTGTTTGGACAGAGGTTAGTGGGAGTTGCACTCTCCATTTTTATGATGGCAGCTAAAATAACTGCCATCCAGGATTGTGACTCCGACTTATCTCAGGCCACACTGAGACATGTGTGTTTTAATTAGTGATGTCGCGAACACAAAAATTTCGGTTCGCGAATAGCGAACGCGAACTTCCGCAAATGTTCGCGAACTGGTGAACCGGGCGAACCGCCATAGACTTCAATGGGCAGGCGAATTTTAAAACCCACAGGGACTCTTTTGGGCCACAATAGTGATGGAAAAGTTGTTTCAAGGGGACTAACACCTGGACTGTGGCATGCCGGAGGGGGATCCATGGCAAAACTCCCATGGAAAATTACACAGTTGATGCAGAGTCTGGTTTTAATCCATAAAGGGCATAAATCACCTAACATTCCTAAATCACAATGGATATGGATTGACACCTGACATATGACATATTGACACCTTGACATATGGATTGACACCTGTCCTCAGACACCCTGATACACACTGACACAGAGCAGAATAAGGACTGTTCCCCCTACATAGGGTCACTTGGCAGATATGGATTGACACCTATCCTAAGGATCCCTTATACACACTGACACAGAGCATAATAGGGACTGTTCCCCCTACATAGGGTCACTTGGCAGATATGGATTGACACCTATCCTAAGGATCCCTTATACACACTGATACAGAGCAGAATAGGGACTGTTCCCCCTACATAGGTTTCACTTGGCAGATATGGATTGACATCTATCCTAAGGATCCCTGATACACACTGACACAGAGCAGAATAGGGACTGTTCCCCCTACATAGAGTCACGTGGCAGATATGGATTGACACCTATCCTAAGGATCCCTGATACACACTGACCCAGAGCAGAATAGAGACTGTTCCACCTACATAGGGTCACTTGGCAGATATGGATTGACACCTGTCCTCAGAGACCCTGGTACACACTGACACAGAGCAGAATAGGGACTGTTCCCCCTACATAGGGTCTCTTGGCAGATATGGATTGACACCTATCCAAAGGATCCCTGATACACACTGACACAGAGCAGAATAGGCGTGGTGGGTGAGGGCCATAAAAATAATGAGGGGGGACCTACTATCCTCCCCCTGGCCCCCACCCCTGCGCGGTGGGTGGGGGCCATAAATCACAATGGGGGAGGACCTACTTCCCTCCCCCCACCCCCACCCCTGCGCGATGGGTGGGGGCCATAAATCACAATGGGGGGAGGAGCTACTGTCCTCCCCCGGCCCCCACCCCTGCGCGGTGGGTGGGGGCCATAAATCACAATGGGGGGAGGACCTACTGTCCTCCCCCCCAGCCCCCACCCCTGCGTGGTGGGTGGGGGACCTAAAAAAAACAATAGGGGGGAACTACTGTCCCCCCCCGTCCCCCACCCCTGAGTGCTGGGTGGGGGCCCTAAAAAAAATCCACCCCCCCAGTCAAAGGTGACTAGGGGTCCCCAAGCCCCTAGTCACCCACCTCCCCACCCCAAAAGAAATTACCCCCTACCTACCCCCCTCACCCTAAAAAAATAGTGAGGGGGGAATAAAATAACTAACCTGCAGTAACACAGGGTGCCTGGAGGGAGTATCTGCAGTAACACAGAGTGCCTGGGAGTATCTGCAGTAACACAGGGTGTCTGGAGGGAGTATCTGCAGTAACACAGAGTGTCTGGAGGGAGTATCTGCAGTAACACAGGGTGTCTGGAGGGAGTATCTGCAGTAACACAGAGTGTCTGGAGGGAGTATCTGCAGTAACACAGGGTGTCTGGAGGGAGTATCTGCAGTAACACACGGTGCCTGGAGGGAGTATCTGCAGTAACACAGAGTGTCTGGAGGGAGTATATGCAGTAATACAGAGTGTCTGGAGGGAGTATCTGCAGTAACACACGGTGCCTGGAGGGAGTATCTGCAGTAACACAGAGTGTCTGGAGGGAGTATCTGCAGTAACACAGCGTGTCTGGAGGGAGTATCTGCAGTAACACAGGGTGTCTGGGGGGAGTATCTGCAGTAATACAGAGTGTCTGGAGGGAGTATCTGCAGTAACACAGAGTGTCTGGAGGGAGTATCTGCAGTAACACAGAGTGTCTGGAGGGAGTATCTGCAGTAACACAGGGTGTCTGGGGGGAGTATCTGCAGTAATACAGAGTGTCTGGAGGGAGTATCTGCAGTAACACAGAGTGTCTGGAGGGAGTATCTGCAGTAACACAGAGTGTCTGGGGGGAGTATCTGCAGTAACATTTATATGCACAAAAAAAATGGTTGCAGTTTCCGAATGAATCTAAAATGGATGCTTCCAGTAGGTGGGAGGGTCTGCTAGGGAGGGTGTGCTGCTGATTGGCTGGAATGTGTCTGCTGACTGTGAGGTACAGGGTCAAAGTTTACTCAATGATAAAGAATAGGGGGCGGACCGAACATCGCATGTGTTCACCCGCGGAGGCGAACGTGAACATGCTATGTTCGCCAGCGAACCGTTCGGGACATCACTAGTTTTAATGCTGTCTGTACAATAAAACCCCCCTACACTACATACACACTATATACTAAACAATAACTGGTAACCTGCACTATCCCTAAACATCCATCTCTCTACATCACATTATAATTTAAAGCGGCACTGTCACAACCAACTTACGATTTCCCAATTGTTTTATTTTTCTCTTCCTCTCCTAGAATCTTCTTTTCTTTATTTCTGATCTAGTTTTCGTTAAAACACAAGACAAACTTTGTATTAAATGTAAGTAAATGTATTTTACCTACGCTTGACTTTCTATGACTTAAGGAGGAGCTTAAGTAAGCTGAACTTCCTCTGTCAAAGAAAGTTTCCCCACAATACTTTCCCCACCCCAGTGTTCTGGCATTGCGACTAGGTCATGTCTTCTACCTGCTCTATGTTATGCTTTGTATATATTGTGTATTAATATTGTTTTTGTATTTTATTGTACCCTAAAGTAACAATGCAATGTTTTGTGGACCCAGGACATACTTGAAAAAAAGATAAATCTCAATGTATCTTTCCTGGTAAAATATTTTATAAATAAATAAATGTCGACAGTTTGTCAATTTGTGTTTGGATGAAATTCAGTGATTATTTTCAGTTTGGAACTTCATTTTTAACCCCTTAACCCCTTAAGGACCAAACTTCTGGAATAAAAGGGAATCATGACATGTCACACATGTCATGTGTCCTTGAGGGGTTAAGGACCGGACTGTTTTTGCGATGTTGTACATTTGCGACCAGGCATCTTTTTACACTTTTGTGGTGTTTGTGTTTAGCTGTAATTTTCCGCTCTCTCATTTACTGTTCCCATACAAATTATATATTGTTTTTTTCAGGACAAAAGGGGCTTTCTTTACATACCATTAATTATATAATCTCATGTAATTTAATTTTTAAAAAAGGAAAAAATATGATGAAAAATTTAAAAAAATACATGTTTTTTTACTTTTATGTGAAAAATCTTTTACTCATCTACAAAAGCAAATGAAAAAAAAACTGCTAAATAGATTCAAAATGTTATCCTGAGTTTAAAAATACCCAGTGTTTACATGCTTTTTGCTATTTTTTTTGCATGTTATAGGGCTATAAGTACAAGTAGGATATTGCGGTTTCAAAACATACATTTTTAAAATGTATCAATAGTGACATTGTAACACTATTATCTGTCATAAATCGCTGAATAACACCCCACATGTACATATTTTTTTTAAAGTAGACAACCCAGGGTATTCAATATGGGGTATGTCCAGACTTTTTTAGTAGCCACTTAGTCGCAAACACTGGCCAAAGTTAGCGTTCATATTTGTTTGTGTGTGAAAAAACTAAAAAACTAAATTGAACGCTAATTTTGGCCAGTGTTTGTGACTAAGTGGCTACTAAAAAAGACTGGACATACCCCATTTGCAATACCTTGGGTTGTCTTCTTTTGCAAATGGTATGCCATCATGGGGGTAATTCTCATTCCTGGGCTACCATACGCTCTCAAAGGCAATGTAACCAACCTGGCCATTTTCAATGTAAAAATATTTGACCCATATATTTGACCCTGTAACTTTCAAAAACGCTATAAAACCTGTACATGGGGGGTACTGTTATACTCAGGAGACTTTGCTGAACACAAATATTAGTGTTTCAAAACTGGAAAATGTATCACAACAATTATATCATCAGTAAAAGTGCTGTTTGTGTGTGAAAAATGCAAAAAAAGTCACTTTCACCGACAATATCATCGCTGTGATATGTTTTACTGTTTTGAATCACTAATATTTGTGTTCAGCAAAGTCTCCCGAGTAAAACAGTACCCCCCATGTACAGGTTTTAGGGTGTCGTAGAACGTTACTGGGTAAAATACAGTGATAGCAAATTAAATTCTCTGGACTTTCGGCCTGGGTTGGCAGGCAGGTCCCTTAAATTGCAATCAATAAAATAACTTACTTATGTAAAAATATTACATAAATACGCACGTAGAATTTAAATATATATGCATATTTATATATTTGAAGTCTACGTGTATATGTATATAATTATTTATGTAATTTTGTATATGGACATATGAATAGTTCGTATTCTTTTTATTTATTTATATATACATAGATATGTATACAATTTCATTCTAAGTGTATTTTGATATAAATATATATATATATATATATATATATATATATATATATTAATATTAAAATACAGTTAGAATAAAATTTCGTATAGATATATAATTTTTTTTAACATTTTTATCATTATTTTTACATGTTTAATTTAATTTAAATTACTTATTATTTGTATTTTATAATAATAATATATATATACAATATATATAGTTATTATATATATTATATATATAAGTGTGTAATTTAATTATAAGTGTATTTTTATATTAATATATGTACATATTAATATAAAAATAAATGACATTATATATATGATATATAGACATATATTATATAGGTATAATATATGTCTATATATCATATATATATACACATATATAATAATAATTTTTTTTATTCACTTTAACTTAAATTTTTTTTTTATGATTTTACAGCAGCAGGTAGACTGCCTGTCAGCACAGACAGTCCCCCTGCAGGCAGACACTAGGACACCTATTGTGACCATGTGGTCGCCCTGTTGGGCGATCACATGGCCACAGGGGTTCATATTCCGCCATGGGGAGACTGTCTGGGCTGCAGGCAGTCTCCCCACAACGGGAGCACCGCCGATCGCCGCCGGGGGAACGACGGCGATCGGCTAAGTACATCTTAAATTTAGGACGGTTCAGGACCGTCGTCGGTCGGCAATGGAAAAATGCCGATGACGGTCCTGAACCGTCCTGCGTCCTTAAGGGGTTAAGAATGAAATTCTGAGCCGTATCTGTCTCTTGCAGCCATTTAGCTATCTACACAAAAGCTGAAAGACGAAAATTTTTCCTTCAGACAACTTTACTAATACTAAGCAAATAATTCTTAGTATTAGTAAATAAGGGAGGTTAAATTCTCCCTCCTGCCCCTACTGCATATTAAACAGTGAGCAGCCAGTTGTAAAAAGCTGTTGTAAAAAAAGACCTTCCAATCCAAAAAAGGGGAATCTGGCACAGGTCCCCCATGCTCCCACAGTGTGACCCATATTTAAAGTATTTACAAGGGGGGGGTGGGACCCTGAGAATAGAGGCTATTAAACTAAATGGGGGGACCTAGTGTTCCCACCAACCCCCACCCATTGACAGTGGGTTGGGACCCTAAATAATAAAGGTGGTGAACCTATTGCATAGAGTTTAAACTCGCTTATGCTAATATGCAGGGCATATTGGCTCCCATATAGTGAGGGGGTATGGAGAGATTTTGGAAGTGGCTTCTATTTTTACATATTACAAGGAGGGAGCCATGAGCTGGTAGTTTCCTCCTTGTATTAAACTAAACAATTGAATGAAGACTAAATTGCAGTTTGGTCTTCGTTCTCTCTATGCAGTTTCTATTTGTTCATTCGTGGATGAATAGCTGAAGTGGATGAATAGCCGAAATTCGGTCCAAAATTCGGACAATAGGAAATGCCCAAATGTTCAAGTGGGCATGCTCTTGAATTTCACATACCAAGCTCATGTGGGCACATAAAGCCCATGTGCCTAACATTATCCAGGGAACATTAAGATGGCAGCACCTACGACATAAAGCCTGACAAGAAATAAAGAGGTACAAGAAGTTTAAAGGGGGGACCTTGGTGCATTTGTGACTAGGGGGACAATAAAATGTAGAGGAGTCAGGAGGTGGGCAGGAGGTGGGTTAAAAAAACAAAAACAGATGCAGCTATGACAGTGCTGCTTTAACATAAACTTCTATACTACACTATCCCAAAATATAAATTCTACCAAAACTCTGGTTTTGTTTAGAGGAACTCTCTTTATGAGGGTCTGCCCCTCAATTAAAAATAATATTAATAAAGCTAAAACTCACCTCCAACCAGCACCAAAGCCAAGTTGTTCCTGCAGCTTTATCCAGGATCAGGGAGGGAGGTCAGTAAGGGCAAACTGAGGGGAGGACATAGTCATCATTTTGGGGATGCTGTGCGTGCTCAAGTCAGATATCAAATTTTCAGGGTATGCCAATGACTCCCCAATGACACAGCTGGAGGTAGATTAACCCCTTCGGCAGCAGAACAGTTAAACTGATAACCACTTAAGTGAAGTGGTCATGGTGCTTGTAGTAACCCTACACTAACCTACACTAATGTTAACCATTAACCTTTATTCTAAGGCTGCTAAACATATGGAGACTATGAATTTGGCCCATGGGAGGGCGCTTAAATCAAGGGCTCTGCAGCTCTTTGATAATGCACTGGACAGGGATCCTGTCACAGTGTTAGTTTCTCCCTGCGACCTTCTGGTTAGTTAGTGCAGGCACACACAGCCTCTATGGCCAGCCTCATCACATGGAAGCCAGCCTAATGCCAATGCCAGGAAATTGGTTCTAATTTTCCTACCACTGGAACCACGGCTAGACCTGAGAGAGTGATAAAAGACAAACTGGGATGTAATGTGGTTTTTCTGGGAAAATCCCAGATATGTAATAATTGCGTTTCCGTGCCTGCAGATTGTTACAGGTATGTTCACTATGTTTTAGGGCACATGCCATGATGATTTGCCCCAATAAAATGTACCCCAAACCCTATTTGGCTTCAATCAATGTGATCTCTTTCGCTAATTTATTGCTTAACCACCCCTCCCCACATTTGGTGGAATTTTTGGTCTCAGGTTTCACGGAGGGATTCCATACGGCAATATTTACATGCCATCATGAATAGTTGAATGTAAGGCTCTGCAGACGGCCTTGTCCAACCTGATGAAGTGAACTCTCCATTAAAAATAGAGGTGGACCAGGGTTTTCTACTGGGCCCCTTCCAGTCCCCGCCTTTCGCAGTATGGAAAACTAATCCCATAGGGGTGGTATCAGTGAAAAATTTAGTAAAGCAAAGCTTGATCATTGAGCTCTCTGCTCCCCATTCTTCCGCTATCCCTAGCCTTAACTCACTAATTACTTCGGAAGAATTCTCCCTCCAGTATGTCACAATTGACAACGCCATTGACACAATTCTGTCAGCAGGGATTGGGGCATAGCGTAGTAAGACGGACATCATAAACGCTTTCAAACTTCTCCTGATCCATCCCTCTCTGTGGCATCTGCATTTGCTGGCTGCTGCTTAACATCTGTAGATGCCCCACGGTTATACATTATCCAGACGATTTCTTGACTATGGAAAGTAACTTTTTACCGCCTAGTAGCCCTAAAGCCACAACTCAACTTTTTAAATATTTCTTCCAAAAAAGATGGAGGGCCTGATACCTTGGTTGATTTTCTGAGCTTCACACTAGACTCGGTTAAAATGCAAGTCAGCCTGCTTAAAGGGAAAATTGACAACATTCTATCCAGCATCGATCTATACTTTTCAACAGGATCATATAATCGTAAAGCACTTCAGTCTCTGCTGGGTTCCCTTACCTTTGCCATGAAAATTATTCCTTAGGGATGGGCTTTTGTATCTTGACTCCTAAGCCTTTTTCCCTACTTTCAGTCAGACGATTCCCGTCTTTCACTTGACATTCATGCCACCTTTAATTTGCACATGTGGCGGGAATTTCTCTTGAAATGGAATGGGAATAGTATGCTTATTTTATTACTGAGTACTTATTCCCTTACAATTTGGATGAACGTGGCTAGTAGTACTGGGTTTGCTGCAATATTTGGCGATCAGTGGTTGTGGGGTTGTTGGCCTAACAAAGTGAAGTGTATTCCGGGGTTTCCTACCACTTTGGCCTTATTTGAATTTAACCCAATCGTGGCAGCAGCAGTAGTGTGGGGTCCATTATGGTCAGGCCATGCAGTTAGATGTTTTTTGGATAACCTGACCACATGCCACATAATTAATAAAGGTCATTCGGCATCGCTATCCATAATGTGCTTTATGAGGAAATTGACTTGGCTTGCTGCTAACTATAATTTCTTCTTGATGTGTGTCCATATTCCTGGCATTTATAATGTAGCAGCTGATCATCTATCTTGCCCTAGGTTTCAGGAATTCCGCAGAGCTTTACCAACGCCTTCCCTGTTAGCTACCCCGGCACCATTGTCGCTGGACATGACATTGGACTAGAGCACCTGTTAGCTCATGGCCGGCACCTATCACAGCTGGCTCTTTCGGATAATACTAAAAAATCATACAACAGGGCTTTCTGCATTTTTAACAGGTTTTTGTTAGAATGTTGGGTTGTAAATAAATATTTAATGGAAACTATTGTAGCTTTCACTTCTTTTTGCCACCTTAAACAATTCACTCACAACAAATAATTCTTGCTCTATATCAAAGTATTGCTGGCAAGATTAGGCCTTAATCCATCAAATTACTCAGGTCACTCCATTCCGAATTTGGGTGGCCTCCACGGCATCTAGCAAAAACATGCCAGTACACATTATTAAAGCATTAGGATGATGTAAATCCTCCGCTTACTCCAGATACATACCTCATCCCGCGAGGGAAATATGCTAAACTTTCTGTAATATGAATAGGTAATGGATGGTATATGCTTGTTATTTGTAGGTTGAATAAATCCTGTTTGGTATACTCATTTTTGCTCTCTTTATTTCAGGCCTATCACATTAATGGTTCTGGCACACCACAACCAACTTTTTTTCTATATTTCTATATTGTACATGTTTGGTCTTGAAGTTTCTATCTTAATATGCTTTCATTATGGCTTCTACGACCTGAAAACAAATTGCCTCTAAATACCTTTTTCAGTGGACAATTTAGCCTCCAGACCAAATGCATTTGACACCCCTACACTATACTAAAACTAATAATTAATTCCAACACTACGCTAGCACTAACCATACGCTATCTTACCTTTTACACTAACACTAACCCAGATCTAAAATTATCTTGAAATATGAAAAATACACATAGTGGTAAAACATGTGTAAGGGGATTATAGAATGGTTGAGAGGTTCTGGAGACTTTTGTAAACCTGCTTGATCTTGTAGTTTTTGATGATTGCTGGGGACCACTTTGATTGCATTATTTGCCAATAATACATGGTTTACTGTTGTGTATCAAATATGTATGTATACAGATACATACATACACACGTAAAAAGCATCCCTGTTGAATAGCTATCATCCAATAAAAGATCCAATTATTCAAAATAAAATCCTTAAATTCTTCCATTAAAAAATGGATAGTGCAGATAAATATAATCTGTCTTACAGGCTATTTACTAAGGTAGAAATTGTTAGTAATTAAGTAATCACCTGTTTAGCAGGATAGTGCAATCTGCCACAATGCTAAATTTTTTCAGGAATCATTTGAGGACCATGACAATGAGTTCAAGGTGTTGACTTGGCGTCCAAATTCCCCAGATCTCAATCTGATTAACCCCTTAAGGACACATGACATGTGTGACATGTCATGATTCCCTTTTATTCCAGAAGTTTGGTCCTTAAGGGGTTAAGCAAGTATGGGATGTGCTGGAATAACAAATCTGATCACTTAAATGTTCTTCTGCCAATGTCTTGTTGTCAGATACTACAGGACATGTTCAGAGGTCTTGTGGAGTTTAAAGGACCACTATAGTGCCAGGAAAACAAACTAATTTTCCTGGCACTATAGGGTCCCCACCCCACCCTCAGGGTCCCACTCTCGCCAGGCTGAAGGGGGAGGAAGGGGTTAAATTCTTACCTTTCTCCAGCGCTGGTTTCCCTCGGCCCTGGGGAACTCTCCTCCCTCTTCCGACGTCAGCTCTGAATGCACATGCGTGGCAAGAGCCACGCGTGCATTCAAACAGTCCATAGGAAAGCATTTCTCAATGCTTTCCTTTGGACGTCAGCGTCCTCTCACTGTGATTTTCACAGTGAGAAGCACGGAAGCTCCTCTAGCGGCTGTCAATGAGCCGCTGGATTAGCCCTATTGTCAACATAAAAGTTTCTCTGAAACTGCTATGTTTACAGCTGCAGGGTCATCCCTTGATGGACCGGCCATCCATACCACTACATTGAGCTGAAGTGGTCTGGGCACCTATAGTGGTCCTTTAAGCCTCAATGCATCGGAGCAGTTTTTGCAGCACAAGGGCAACCTACAGAATACTAGGTATGTGCTTTTTAAGTGACTGATCAGTGTATGTCTCAATGCTTGAAGGTGTAAGAAAGGTAATATAGGAGTGTGAAGGAATTTAAATGCTGGAATGTGACTGTAAGGCCTGAAAAAATGGCTTGGAAAAAAATGACTTAGAGTAAAAGAAATATGGTTGTGGGAATCATAGTATTTCAGGTGCATTGGCATTGACAAGCGTAGGTAATTTGGTCTGAGACAAGGTGGTGAGAAATTCAAAATGGGGCAGAACAATGTTGGACTGAGAGAATCTTTGGGATTACTAAGTCTAACTGACTCAGGTTTTGTGACAGACAATAAGGGTGTCACTTTAGAGTGGCTCTGTCACCCTCTAGTGTTTTTGGCATAATTTGTAAAGACTCCGCTGTATGTCCAGCGGCCAGGGGGCAGGGAAAGGTGGGATTTTCTTACTTAAACCTGTCTCTTGTGGATGCCACCATCTTGATCCACTGTATCCTCTATATACCCAGCTCAGTAAATGTGAGTATTTCACAAATATACTATCTTTATAAAATACTGTTTTTGGAGGGGGAGGGGGGGGGGGGGCAATGACAGAGCCTCTTTAAGTAAATATATTTTTTTAGGTGACAGTGCCTGTTTGTTTTTAAATTATATTAAAATGCATTAAACACTACCCAAAATGAGGTCTTTCAAGGCAATACAATTGTTTAATTTTAGCCAATCTTAGTCGCTGTATTGTTTTCAGTGGAAGTGCTGAAGGTATCTCATAAACCTGTTGATGAAAATAGAACCTGCAAAGGAGTAACAGCACTGTACTGCTTATTCCCAAACATGCAAATGTTGAACTGATACTTTGCAGATATTCATGAAACTTCATGTGTGAAACAGAACAGAGTACAACAAACTAAAGCTAGGGTGGCATTGACCTTGTATTGGGCAATTATCAAAATGCAGCAGTAAAATAAATGTAATATTATTTTTTCTGAGCACACAAGCACTGTATATGCTGCACACATTATGTTTTAAAAGTCTTGCTACGAGCTATATGCTTCTTCTGTAATTAAAACCACAAAGTTTATAATATTTCAAGTATGTAAGGCTCTAATAGCAGGAATATTGAATTGCAATGTAAATAAGCTTAAAGGGACACTATAGTCACCAGAACAGCTACAGCTTGATGTAGTTGTTCTGGTGAGTATAATAGCTCCCTTCAGGCATTTTCAGAGAAAAGGCATTGTTTACATTGCCCCTAGGGACATCTCCAAGTGGCCACTCCTCAGATGGCCACTGGAGGGGCTTCCTGGCTCAGGGCTGAACAGTAAGAAGCCCTTCCGTTCAGCGTCTCCACGCTCTGCATGTAGACACTGAATTTTCTTCATAGAGATGCATTGATTCAATGATGGCTAAAAATTGATTTTGATGATGTCACAAAGGGGATGGAGCCAGTGCTGGCGGAGACAGTGCTGGCGGACCCGCGCGGTGCTGGAAATCAGGTGAGTTATAAACTTTTATAGGTGGGCTAAGGGGGGGCAAGCCACCTAAATGGTGGGTTAAACATTAGAGGGTCAGAGTACATGTTTGTGTTCCTGACCCTATAGTGATCCTTTAACCTATTTTCACCTTTAACCTAAGACAGGTATTTGGTGTAACCTTTATTAGCTTAAATATATATTTTAGAATGGAACCTGCTATAATGTGTTCAGTTGCTGCCAACAGCACTCTTATGATATACGCATGTGCAGGTGTGTGCTACCTTTTTATGTAAATGTATAAATTTTGAACATTATCAGTTTGTACCTGCACCAAATATTGATAGAGAATACATTTAATTATTCTAATGGTCAGTAAAAATGTTACAAAAGGGAAAGAGTGTAAATGTCTGCAAACCGGTGGAGGCCCGTGTTTGCTCCAAAGAAATGTTTTATAGATAATAGATGGTTATAAAGATGAAAGGTTATACCAATTTATATTAAATCTACCTATAAATTTTACACACTGTGCCAGCACTAAGACACATAAAGCAGTCTCGCTCTTCTTAGGAAAGATCTTAAGAATAATTTAGTGGTGTTTCCTTTGCTGTCGTCAGCTCTTTTGTGTGCCGTTCCTCCACTTTACATTCAAAGACTGATTTCAACCTTCTTAGTGGCAAACAATGTTCGATACATCCAGAGCATTCATTAACAGTGTTACTATTATTAAATTGGAAATAATGGATGCCACTTATCACGTCACATTTTGTTTAAGCAAAACAAAAGTGTTACGATTTTAGCAAACAATTAACCTCCTTTGTTTATTAGCTTGTTGACACGGTAACTCAGATTGTGTGAGCACAATCATGCTCTTTTTCTCCTGTAAACGGGAGAGAGAATGGTAATGTTTTTTTTTTTCTGCATAATAAACGATGTGGAAAAAAAAAGTTTAATTAATACAGGTCAAATGGGATTTATGTTAAATAGATTCCGAAATGTAAAACAATACAAGATTTCTTCGACATCCTGGAAACCAATGTATTTTTTTGTTAGGGAAATAAACATCTAAATTTATAACTAAACAAATGTACATGGTTGAGATGTTAAAAAATTGTAAGATAATTTGAATAAAGTTGTGTGATCTGCGTGCAAATGTTGGAAGGATTTAGACAAATGCTCTTCTGTCTGCATTGCATGTTACAACAAAATAACAGGCGTCAAAAAGCTAAAACTTTTATGACAAGAATAAAAAGTTATCAGATACCAGTATGAAACACGAAAAAAAATCACAAGTCCTTATGGAATTTCTGTTACTGCCAGCTTTTACAGTTGTACTCTCTGAGTAAGCTTTCTAAATTTTGTTCTCCTAGCATAATACCACTCTTGCCATCTGTCCTCTTCACACAGCCATACAGAATTTGCATTGTGAGAGAGTTTCCATGCTGTCATACACCAGCAAGAAACTGTGTTTCATGCTTATTTAGCACCGAACATTGTGAGAGATAAGTGAAACAATAGCTGCAATAAAGACAGTTAACTGTTTTAACAAAAAGTGAAACACGCGAGAATGAATGTCAAATGCAGGTTACTCAAGACGTGAGATATAGCATCTTGCAAACAAAGAGAAGAGCCAGCACTTGATCGGACTTTCAGGAACTTACTGGGACCTGAATTGACAGGTGGAATATACTAGGATGCATTGGGCCTGATAGGACTTCTTTTTACCTGGTATGATGTGCTGGGGCTATTTTAAACTGACAGATCATGCTAGTGCCTACTTGAACTTGATAAGACTTGACTAGAGGGTATTGAGACGTCTTTGGATTTATTAGAACTTCATGGAATACTAGGGCTTAAGAGGTCTTTTGGGATGTCATTCTACTTATTTGGATATGAGGGTACTTCCTGGACATGTATGTCTTTAGGGACATACATGGACATGTGGATCTTACCTATTTTTGCCTTAATGTGACATATTAAGAGGATCTGCTGGTATCTAAAAGGGCTTGATGGGTTTTATCAGGAGTCTTTAGAACTCTTTGAAACACAATGGAACATGAACAAATTTAGCAAGACATTAAGACATATACTGCCATTTCCTAAGACTTTCCTTTTCAAATATAGCACTAAACATACAATTTCTAAAATATTTTAGTTTAACTAAATGTAGGAGTACTAGAATAACTTTCTGTGCAAAGATTCAAAGAGTTAAATAATGAACTTATGGTTTTATGTCTCTAGTAGTTTTGGAGATTGGCTTCATTCTGAAATGCACTTCGTCTGAACGTGTAGTCACCCAACTTGCTGAATTCCGAAATTTTTTGGTGATTAGGAATTAGGAATTCTGTTTGCCATGCCTACTGCTAGTATTCAGTGTCACTTAACACAGCATTTGAAACACCACAGGAACAGTATTACCTTCAATTTCAGGCTTCCCAAAATGTTTTGATCAAAATTATTTTTTTTTGTGTCTGGAAAGAAATGTTTTTATCCAAAATTCTTACGATTCAAAACGTTCTCAATTTCAGCCAAATTGATTCATGAGATATATATATATATATATATATATATATATATATATAGCCTGAAGCCTGTGGATAGTTTATACAATGTAAAACAAAAATCTGCACACCAGTCAAGCCATAAAACTTGCTTTTCCCACAGAAATCACAAATCTGCAGTGATGTTACTACCGCAAAGGATTCTGGGTGGGCATATGCAAATTAGTTTAACAAAGAATCACATTTTTGCAGCATTCCATTTTAAACATGGATTCCTTTGAGTCTGTGATTGCTGTACACAACAGCTTTGAAACAATCCATGTGTGTGTGTGTGTGTGTGTGTGTTTGTTGTGACAATTGAAGAGAGTGCATGTCAACTAATGTGTAATTTGCTGGGAATACAAAGTAAATTCAGATTTAGAATTTTTGGCCAAAATAGCCAAATTAGTTTCTAATATGACTATTTTGGACTAAAATCTGATTGTCTTTGAATCCTTTTTACATTAGTGACAATTCACAATTTAGTAAAGAAAGATGATGGTGCACAGACCTTAAGAGAGTGTAGGTAGGTTGTTTCTAACTGTGCACTCACGCCAGCTTTTCAAAAACTACAAATCTCAATACTCCCTTTGAGCTAGTCTGGCAGAACATTTTGGTGATTATGTTTGGTGTTTTGGTATGGCTATGGAAGAGATTATACACTTCCTTCTAGCCATACCAATTTACACCAGCAATGGATGCTGTGATAGGCTGAAAGCTGTCAGCTGACACGCTCAGCCAGTAACAGCCAACAATTGATGCCCAGGCTAATGCTTCCTCATCAGCCCAAACAGCAAAAAAGGATTGGCTTGCTGAGGGCTCTTGTGAACTATTTATACTGCCTATATTGTCCCTTTGTGTTTTAGAGACTGTATTGTGGTTATTCGAATATAATATACTACTTCTTAACTTTTTAGAGACTACTTTGTATCTTATCACACAATATTTAATATTAGATATTAACACCACTATTATCACATGCCATACACGTAAGAAAATATATAATTACAATCTGTGTTTGTGCATAATGCCTACATAAATACAAATTTGATATAGCATGGGCCACAGATACACACACGCACGCACGCACGCAGGCACAGACGCACGCACGCACACACACTCTTTTTTATGATTTCCCCAGAGGCAGTACCTCTGCAAAGCACAGAAACAACAATTCTCAATTGTTTTCAGAGCATAGCATTTGAAGTAAAAACTTCAGCTTTAATTAACTGGCTTGATTTATATTTGATTGATTGATATTAAAAAAAAATATATCGGAAATTTCTTAATGTGTATTTACTAAATGCTTTATTCAAAATGCAGACAGCTCAAGCTATACAGAGCAACATGCAGGGACCTAGCTGAATGTTTCAATTTTAATGTTATGCTCTGAGGATTATTGAGGGCTGCCATCTTACCCTTTTATACTTTGCAGTAGCTCCAGATATCGAGGGATAGACCTTCCCAGTGGCAGCTTCTTCAAAGTGTGTTGTACTTGATATGCCTTGAATGTATTGTTTACACATGAACTCTAACACTGCTGTGAGTTTCTTTCTACATTGAACCATTGAGGCTTGCGCTGGTACTAGGAGGTCTGCTTTTGCATTTACTTGCAATGCCTTTCATTAGCATCTGTCCTGCTAATGATCAAACAATATTTATGCCATGAACAATACCCAGGATACACTGTGATATTTCTGCTTTCTTGATGATCGTGCAATTTCCATGCCATAAAACATCCACTTCACCATCACAGTTAAAACATCTGTTATAATCACACATGCCAATGTTAAGTTAAGTTATTTAAGCTCTCCTATGGTCATGCACCTGCACATCCTCTCTGTTCAAAGCTATCGGACATATCTGACTTTTTGTAACATTAATTCTGAGTATTGCATTCCTTTGATGAACTCATTCAATTTCTATTTTAAAGGTTTTTTTTTTGACTGGCTTTTTTTTCATTTGTCCCAATCTCTAGAATCCATGACATGGATATACAATAAGAATGTGGATTTCTGATATCCCATTGTTCTCTTGCTTCTGTTCACTTATATGCCTCCTTAACAATGCTAATGGACCACTGTAGTCATCCAGACCACAGTGGTCTGGAAGTGGTCTGGATAACTATAGCTCAATGAAGTGGTCTGGGTGCCAGGTCCCCCAGGTTTTAACCCTAAAGCTGTAAACATAGCAGTTGTCTTCCTGACAGCTGCTAGAGGCGCTTCCGCGACGCTCAATGCAAATATTGCATTTAAAATGCAGAACGTCCATAGGAAAGCATTGAGTAATGCTCTGGCCGCGCACACACATTCGGCTCCACTCGGGAGCTGACGTCGGAGGGGGAGGACATTTCCTCAGCGCCGAGGGAGCCCAGCGCTGGATTAAGGTAAGTGGCTGAAGGGGTTTTAACCCCTTCAGCCCAGCGGGAGGGGGGCCCTGAGGGTGGGGGAGACCTAAGGACTATTTAGTGCCAGGAACACGAGTTTGTTTTCCTGGCACTATAGTGATCCTTTAATTAACCCCTGTCTTGCTATCGCAGTATCACTAACGATGGTCCGGTGTAATAACAGTCTTGCTACAATCTCTCTGCTTATTGGTTAGTCAGTACAGCAAGCATGAATCATAAAATATCCACTTTGCCACATCCCACTGCAAAATGATTGATTATTTATACACCATATAATGGCATACTTGATTTTCACTTACTATAACACATTTAGTTACCCACTTAGTAATACGTACTCCGGAAAAATTCACATTTTGATATACAGATGTATTTTGAATAATGTATTAAGATAGAAGTTACTCCTAATTTTGCTGAATCGAAAGCCTATCTCTCCAAACACGTGTCAAATTTGTCCCGCCCTACACGCTACAATAATTGTTACTTAGCCTATGAGTGTTATTAACAGTGGCATATCTCATTAGGATACCTTACAAAAGACTGCTTTCAAATTATTCATGTGTATATTATAAAAATAAATAGAACATATTACAGTTTGTACCCCATCTGACTTGCAAATTCATGGAGTATGATTTGTCACTTCTTCAGATTTTCTTCCGCGGTTAGAAAGAAAAATGACTCTATTAGTTATAAAAATCCAAGGACCAATGAGCTTGCTGCATTCTGCAGCCTTAGAACAGTTAAATGAGACTGTATAGAATTTACATTCTACAGGGTTTAGCTGGAACATTAAATTACTAATGAAATATTGCACATGATCGATTGTCCACTGTTAAATGGACAGTGAATATTTAGTTTGGGTGAATAATCAATCTATCGTAAACTTGTTCATTTAGACTTTGAATGACCCACCAGAGTTTTGGTTATAGATTGATTGAGTATCCATATTAGATTCTGTTTTTCCTCTGTTTTGACAGATGATATAATATTGTGGGTTGGATCATTGACGATTAATACATTTTCACATATTTGTGATCTAAAGTTTTGAATAACTAATGTTCACAAGTTATATTCTGTAATATTTCCCTTGACACATCACATTACCAACCATAAAAGTATTTCATGGCCTTAATGCTACTTTAAATCACTCTTACTGTGATCCTTACATTGTTTTTTGCGCAAGATGAATTATTGATGGTTTATTGGTACTATAGGTATTGATTTACTGACGTAAGTGCTCACTGTATATAGTAATACTCTTCTGTTTGTGTCAGGGCATCTTGTATGATGGCATTAACCCGTAGGAACATTTGGAGAGATTTCTGCTTCGCCTTGCTTAATAATTTAGTATTTGTCAGACGCGTTTCATTGTATGAACACAAAATGGCCTCATTAGAAGCCATTAGTAAATTAAGTGTATTATGACTGATGCTTTTCTCACCTTGGACTAATCTGGCTTAAGCAATTTCGTGTGCTGCCAATATTATGTAATTATCACCTGTCAATGTTAAAGGGACATTACAGGAAGGAGTTGCTTCCAAGTTTACCAATATATCATTAAAGGGACACACCAAACCCCTAAACCACTCTTTCACACTTTAGAAAATTGCAGATTTCATCTGTCTGGGTTACATGATTCCAGTTTCCAATTCAAAAACTTTTAGCCAATCGTGACTGTAATTGTGTCTGTAATCAGAGTTCTCAGCATATCCCATCAATTCCATAAATCACTGCTAAGCAAGTTTTAGGGATAAATAGTTCAGTTCTCAGTAGATGTTCCATTTTGGAGATAACATGAATAAACCATTTGGAATCTCTCTTTAATGTTTTTGAGTTTTGATTGTATCATGTATTTTATAAATATATAAATATATAAATAGATTTTCAGTGGGTGCCATGATACCTCTGGTAATACACTATCTATGATACTCATTCTACCATCACCTCTCACTCACTCATGAAAACTGCAGAGGGGCTTGTTAGAAACATAAACAGGGCCGGTGCAAGGATTTTTGGGTACATAGACGAAGATGCATTTTTCTGCCCCCCTTCGCCCCAAAAATAAAATCTTTGCGTGTGTGCCTCTTAACCTTCTATTTGTTTTTCTTATCCCCTCTTTTAAATGTCTTACCCCTCTTATTGTATCTTATCTCCTATTTTTTCCCCATTGTGTGTCTTACACCTCCCTTGTGTATCTCTTTCAATCCTCCTTGTGTGACTCTTATTTTTCTAGTCATACTTTGCCTGTACACATCCCCCGTTGAGTAAGCCACTGCAACCACATATCAGCAACTCTTTATTTTTTTGTTTTCTTATGATATTGCTAGAACAGTATAAATAGGATGTTTATTGCTCAACAGAGTTAAGCGTTATGCAATATCTGAGTAGAATAGGGGAGAGCTGTTGATTAGAGTTGAGCCAACCAACCATTACGATTTTTTGACCCCGAACCAGAACCCGGACATTTCAGTAACAGTTCGGGTTCGAGTTCGGTGTTTGGCGATTTAAAGCGGCACTGTCATGCCTTCCTGACTCCACTACATCTAACAGACCCCCCAGTCACCCCTAAATGCCCCTAAGCCCCCCATATTTCCTATTTTTAAACTTTATTTTCTGCCCCGATCTATATTCAGGGTGCCGTCATCTTTGTGTGGGTAGATGAAGTCCCTGTGGGACACGTCATCTGCCCACACATAAGGGAGATTAAAATCTCCTGAATGCCCCTACTCGTTATACCGTGAGTAGGGGCATGTCTACTAAACAGTGAGCAGCCTGCTGCTGCTCACTATTAAAAAAAAAAAACCTGAGTACCCCCCCCCCCCGAGCGGTGGGTGGGGGCCCTAAATAAGAATGTGGTGGGGACCTACTGTCCTCCCCCTGCCCCCCACCCCTGAGCGGTGGGTGGGGGCCCTAAATAAGAAAAAGGGGGTACCTACTGTCCTTCCCCCAGCCCCCACCCCTGAGCTGCAGGTGGGGACCCTAAATCAAAATTCCCCCCCTCCATTTAGGGGGACTAGGGTTCCCCAAGCCCTTAGTTACCCCACCCACCCAAATAAAATGTATCCCCTACCGACCCCCCTCACCCTAAAAAAAGTGAGGGGGGAATAAAATAACGAACCTGTAAAAGAAAAAAAACAACTTACCATTTGACGTCTTTTTTTTTCCAATATCTTCATTCTTCACCCTCAAAAAAGGCCAATTAAAAAGCCATCATACCCGTCGAACTTAAAATAAATTAAAAAACCCGAGCGCAGATCTGATTGGTTAGATTTCAAGCCATCCAATCAGAGTGTTAGGAGTCATTTTACACATTTTATTTAGGGCCCCCACCCCGCTGCTCCGGGGTGTGGGCCGGTGGGGAGGACAGTAGATTCCCCCCCTTATACTTATTTAGGGCCCCCACCCGCTGCTCAGGGGTGGTGGCCGGGTCCCCCCCTTATCCTTATTTAGGGCCCCCACCCGCCGCTCAGGGGTGGGGGCCGGGAGGGGGACAGTAGGTCCCCCCTTATCCTTATTTAGGGCCCCCACCCGCCGCTCAGGGGTGGGGGCCGGGGGGCGGACAGTAGGTCCCCCCACATTCTTATTTAGGGCCCCCACCTGCTGCTCAGGGGTGGGGGCCAGGGGGGTGGACAGTAGGTCGCCCCCCTTTATTTTTATTTAGGGCCCCCACCCGCCGCTCAGGGGTTGGGGGCAGGAGGGAGGACAGTAGGCATTGTTTTTACTGTTGTTTTATTAAAGTTTTGGTGCGACCTATATTCTGGTTTGTAACCTTCCTCTATTGCTGGTCCAGTTATGACACTCATCTCCCCATTGACTTGCCATTTTGGAGATGCTCTGACTCATCTAGCCATGACTATTTGGTCCTTGTCAAAGTCACTCATATCTTTTCGCTTGCCCATTTTTCCTACACATTAAATTCAAGAACTGACTGTTCCATTGCTGCCTAATATATACCACCACCACTTGACAGGTACCACTGTATCAATATAATCAATGTTACTCACTTTACCTGTCAATGGTTTTAATGAATGGCTGACCAGTGTACACGTATACATCCCTCCAGCCTAAAACTCAAGATTTAACTGTAACCAAAACAAAAACCCTCATAATTAGCCAAATATACATATTTGATATACAAACCAACAATAAAGCTGTCTGTTCACACTAATCTAAAAGACACACCCCCATAAATATTAGCACATACTCAAACTAAACTCCATCACAACTAGACATCTTTGTTTTACATATATCACAATACCAAATAAATCATTAAATGCACCTACACGTACAGTATACCTCCCATATATCTCTTGCCAACAACTCATATGTCAAAAACTACACCAGGTCACGACTCCCAGGCAATGCTAGACGCTTGGGAGACATGCATGATGATTCCATGCCACAGGACATCCCTGTGGGCGCGTATGGAAAGAGTTAACAAGCACATTACCCATGGCAACCCCTGATGACTGACAGCTCCATACACCTATAGAGTATTTTGAAAACATTTTAGAATGGGTGTGTCTTTAGTTTGTCACCCTATGTGAACTGAGAACAGCTGAGCTACCATTGCTCAGTTGTTCTGTGCTACTTCCTTGCAAAAGTATCTTTGGCCTTCCCCTCCGTTTCTGAACCTTTGCTGCCTATATATTTTACTATAGAAGTGCCTGACCTTGCCATTGCCTTGTCCCTTCCAGATTTGTTTGCCTTGGACTTTGTTTTATAATTTTTTTGTCTACTGTTACAAGTACTGCACTTCAGGTTTCATATTACCATTGTGACACCATACATGCATGACAACACCTTGTCGCCAAACTCAAAAACATATATCAAACTCATCCATAACCATAGCCCCATACACCAATAGACATCATTCACAATATAAAAAACACTTATAAAAAAGTAATAGGTTCAAATATATCCCATACACATATGTAGATAATGAAACAACAAATGCATATTATTCAATGACAATAATATTTTTGTGCATAAATTAAACAACAGTCATGTCTGACATGATTCTAATATGCTACAAATATTTACATATTGTCACATTGTATCCATTTTGGACCATCTATCAAAGAATAGAGAGTACATAGAATTTCCGAGTATCCTACATAATAAAATAATATGAGGACATTAAATATTTATAAATCTCTGGCCTGTCCCTCCATTTATGAACCTTTACTGCCTGGATGTTTGACTGTTGGACTGTCTGACCTTGCCTTTGCCTTGCCCCTGCCAGATTTGCTTGCCTTGGACTTTATTTTATATATTTTTTTTACGGTTACAAGTACTGCACTTCAGGTTTCATATTACCAATGTGACACTAACAACTGAGCTCACATGGAACCCGCAGACTTGGCTGAGACTATTCAAGTCATGACTCACCAAATGTTGGTGCTCAGTCAATCTGTGTAGGAGTTACAATAAAGACAAGCACAACTGCATCCCCGATCAGGGAACTGCCATGCCACATTCCGGTCCTATGTCTATTGCTTCTTCTGATGACCCGCATGCTCCTGAACCTGCTGTGCTCATGCCCCAACACTTCATACAAGGGTTTTATGATGGATTGTATGCTGATGTTCACTGTTAATCCTCATACTTATAACATTATTGTGTCAAGGTCAGAACCGTTCTGGCTGGTGAACCCCATACATGGGCACATCACCTGCTACATACACAGAATTCTGTTTTAAATACTTATGACTCTTTTTTTGATGCATTGTATGATGATCTCAACCATCAATGCATTGTATGATGATCCCAACTTGTCAATGCCCAAGCTGTCATCAGAGCACTCAGACAAGGGGAAAAAACGGTTGAAAATTATGCTATAGAGTTCAAAAGTATTACTATCAAGATATGTTGGAATGAAATAACCCTGATATACCAATTCAGAATAGGTCTCAATGAATCCCTAAAAGATGAATTTACCAGAGTGGGTGTTCCCGTCTCCCTGGAGGAATGTATACAACTATTCATAATTGAATCGGTGATTCTGAGAATGCAGACAAAAAAAAGCGACCTCCATGTCCTCATTCCCTCCATCTTCTAATCTTCAGCAGGGACTCCCTTGCTTGCCACAGAGGAACCCATGCAAATTGGCCTTGTAAAAGAGACTCTCCATCCTGAAGAACTCACCAGCAGAAGAAACAATAGAATATGTCTCTACTGTGGCATGCCAAACCATGTGGTCAAGACCTGTGTGCATTAAAGTTGTGGATGGTAGTCCTTTGAAATCTGGACTTGTTACCAAAGAGAACTCTCCTGTTGTTGTTACTATTGGTACCTGTCATGAGGATATATTACATTTTGACCTGGTAGACTCACATCTGTTTCCTGTAATATATGGTTTGCCATTGTTGAGAGCTCACAACCTGCTCATTTGTTGAAATGGAGGCAAGGCACCATTTAATTGCCCCATTGTCAACAGAAGTCTCTGACAAGATCATCTCCAGTGAAACTCATTAACACCATCCTCGATGCCCATAAAAGGAGTCCTGTTATCCATCTCCCTTCTGCTTACATGAACTACAGTGAAGAGTTTGATAAAAAGAGTTTCTACTAGCGACCCCCGCATATGACTGATATATTTCCTGGAGCATCTATCCCTTTTGGACCTATATAGCCCTTGTCAGAACCTGATTGAAACATTTTTAAGGAACACATAAGTGAGAACCTGGAGAAGATATTTAATCATCCTTCAACCATACTACTTTCAAAGGTCCAAAGATGCTCAAAGGGGTTTTCATCGAGTCATTACAGCACCTATCCTTATGCTACCTGATACTATTAAACCATATTTTTTAGAAGTAGATGAATCAGAAATTTCCACCAGAGCTGTATTGTAACAGAGAGGTGTGAAAGATGGCCACCTGCATCCTGTTGCCTTCTATTCCAAGAGAATAAGTCCTGCTGAAATCAACTATGACATAGGGGACAATGAACTCCTAACCATTAAACGCACTTTGGAAAAATGGAGAAATGTATTAGAGGGCGCCTTTAATCCTATCATCATTTATACAGCTCACTATAACCTTGAATATGGGACCTGTTCTTTTCTCACTTCCAGTTTTACATTACATATTGGCCGTATTCAAAGATCAGAAAGGCAGATGCCTTGTCTTGTATTCTTTGCCAAACAGACACTCCTAAATAGTCCCTTAAAATAATAGTATAAGAAGGACATTTCTTGGCAACCCTGTCTCTTGCACTGTACAAAATAAAAAGACTGCCACAAAACGCCATCATACCTGAACCTAAATCAATGTCATGATTTTACAATGTTTGATCATAGAGGTTAGAGGCAGAGCTATGATGTTGTTCAGGGATCCTTCTGGCGGCCATCCATGCAGAAAGATACACGTGAATATGTGAAGGCATGTTCTGTGTATTGCAATTCCAAAAATCCTCCTGCTCACGAGGTTGGTTTATTGCAACAACTACTCAGTCCTGCTCCATCATGGTCACAGATCTCTGTCAACTTTATTGTTGAACTACCTGTCTCTCAGGGATATATCTCTATATCAACCTCTATGTAAACTACCACTATATATATATATATATATATATATATATATATATATATATATATATATATATATATATATATATATATATATATAGTGGTAGTAGACCAAGTAACCAAAATGGCTTACTTCATCACAGCAAAGGATCACCAACCACCAAAGAGAACACTGTATTGTTCAATAGACATGTGTTCAAGTTGCATAGTGTACCTGAATCCATCCTTTCAGATAAAAGTCCCTAATTTACTTTTGGGAATCATTCTGTAACCTCCTGCAAATCCTGGTTTGTCCACTGCCTTTCACCCACAGATGAATGGTCAAACTGAAAGAACCAGACACTTGAACAATACATCAGATGCTACACCACTCACCTGTAAAATGACTGGTATGGGCTGTTACCCACAACAGAATTTTCATACAATAACAGTTGACACTGTTCTCATCATAAGTCTCCTTTTTCCATGAACTATGGTTATCATCCAGTCATGCTCCATGACCAAACCATCACATGCCCTCTGTCTGACATTTAACAGTTCACCTGCAACCCCTAGACGAGATTTCAACATGCTAAAACATCCTACAGGAAACACAACAGAAATACAAAAGCAATGCCAACAAGAAACGCAGACCAGCTCTTGTCTACCATGTAGGGCACAAAGTATGGTTATCAACCAGGCACTTAAGATTACCTTGTCCAAGTAAGAAACTTGGGCTACAATTTGTGGGTCCATACCAAACAGAGGCTGTACTATCTTCAGTAATGGTGTAATTACAGTTGCCATCCACTCTGCAAATACATCTTGTATTTCATGTATCATTGCTGAAACCATATGTGCCTCACAGATTTTTCACTCTAAATCCTCCTCCTCTAGGTCCTATCCAAGTCAATGGTGAAAATAAAATATGAGGCTTCTTCTAATGTAGAAAATAATGTTCATCCTACAGTTATACTGGTTCATAAATAGTCTTGCAAGAATACGTGATTGACAGTTTGTTTAATCTCAACAAATTTCTTAATAGGTTTGCTAATACATGATTCCTTTGCTAATTCCTTGATGCAGAAACAATTTCCATTTATAGATTCCACCTCATTCCTTTACTAGAACCAAGCTGGCTTCTGTTCCCCAACAGAACAGTGGGTAGCTAAAATTCAGGCAATATCTCTTTCAATATCACAGCACCATAGCTCAGAGGTCGCCAAAAAGCACAATCAGAGCAATAGGTGGGCACTACCGCCTACATTTTTATACATGGAAACAATTTAAGCCCATTAAGAACGGATAATGAAGTGATAATTAGAAAGGATCTATAAGAATTCACCAAGCAAACATTTCTATTTTTTACTCCTCAGTGAAAAGTTTAAATGAGTAAGCTATTTTTTCTGTACCATGTACACAAGCGGGATAAGCAATATGTCAACTAACAAAATAGTATCTGATGACATCCTACTGAATTACATTAATATTTTTTTTTCATTTATTGTTATAGATTTCTTTAAATCAAAATAAGAGATATATGAAAGAAAAAGGAAAAGCATGTGGGTCAGTACAATCTGTTGAGTCAAAACGTCATACCACTACATAATATGAAATATAGAACAGTAAGGGTGGAAGTTGTCAGGGTACCTGTGGTCTCTACCTCCGAAAGAGGTAGAGACTTAGCTGTTCCTCCATCCAGACGGCCTGATGGCTCCCTTCCCCACGGTCTATCCGGTCATGCAAGGCCGGCCGCGAGGGAGTGACTGCCTTTTACAGCATCTAGGCAGGAAGTTGTCATCAGGACACTCCTCCGGAACGACCTGTCACTCAATTGCTGCAGGACCAATCAGGACGCCTCGGAGGCGTGGTTACTGCTCTGAACAGGGTATTTAACAGAGCTTCTTTCATTAGCTCATTGCCCTGTCGTGGTTCTAGCTTGTTCTAGTCACTCAGTGCTTGTGTATTCTATTATCCCTTTTGGTTTTGACCCGGCTTGTTTACCTTACTCTGCTTATCTCTGTTACCCTTGATTCGGCTTGTCTCTCGCTTACCTGTCTTCTGTTACCCTCGACCTCGGCTTGTCTTTGACCATTCTATACTGTACTACTTACGTTAGTCTGGCCATTCTAAGGTCCGGTATACGTATCTGGCTACTGTTTGTACTCTGCGTGTTGGATCCCTGTCCCGATCCTGACAGAAGTATGGCAGGCTCCATAGAAACAGGTGGTGTGGCTTACATTATGTTCAAACAGATACGCTTTCTCTTTTTGGAAAGTATTTTATATATGATTTAATTTTTGTTTAGGGTCAACAGTTTAAACAATAATTTAATAGGGAATATAACCCGCTTACATTTTTTAACTGTGGTCACTGCATTTTATTTTGCTTTTGTGTCCTCCTATCTTTATTTTCTACATTAGGTACTTGTCAACCAACTAGGCTGTGACATACGTATTTAGTCAGCAATGTACATCATATGCTGTCCAATTTTAGATTAGTCACACATGTGCAACATTTACTCCATCTTATATAATTCTGAAACAAGGCGGTATTTTATCCAATGATATATTGTACTGAAAATTGTTAAAAATTGCTTCTCATATTTTGAATGCCATTTAAATGCCTTAATAAAAAAGGTTAGTTTAGGAAAAGGTTACTCTATAATTTTAACCCCTTAGTAAACATTTTTCAATTTCTTACCGTTAAGGACCAGGGCTGTTTTTAAATTTCTGAGGTGTTTGTGTTTAGCTGTAATTTTCCTCTTACTCATTTACTGTATCCTGCTGCTCTATTACATTGTCTCCCTACCTTTAAGTCATCTGAAATAATCACCCCTAAATCCCTTTCCTCAGATGTTGAAGTTAGGACTCTATCAAATATTCTGTACTCTGCCCTTGGGTTTTTACATCCAAGATGCATTATCTTGCACTTACCCACATTAAATGTCAGCTGCCACAGCTCTGACAATTTTTCTAGTTTACCTAAACCATTTGCCATTTGGCTTTTCCCTTTTGGAACAACAACCCTGTTACATATCTTAGTATCATCAGCAAAAAGACATACCTCAGCATGGGTCCAAGTACAGATCCCTGAGATAACCCACTGGTAACAAGACCATGCTACGAAAATACTCTATTGACTACAACCCTATGTTGCCTGTCACTCAGCCACTGCCTAATCCATTCAACATTATTGGAATGAGCTAGATTGTTATAGCTATCATGACAAAATAATCTTAATCTTAATAATCACAGGAGGTAAATATTATCCCACCCAGTTCTTCCCACCCTTCTTTCATATTTTGTAATTGTATATGTGTAACTTTTTCTTTATATCGCTATCTGATTATATTATTTTATGTTCCTTTTGCCATACTAGTTCCTAGTTTTTGAACTACTTCTGGTTTCTTTGTTTTCTACATAGCATGAACTTTTACTCAAGTGAATGTTTTACTGTGATTACCGTGGACTACTGGCATTACTGGTTACTTACATGTCTCTGTGGTCGAAGTTATGTTATTAACTGCTCTATTGTATTGAACTGACACTTGAGTAATTTAAAAATTCTCTCACATTTTTTTCTTTCGATCTCTTTCAGCATGTTGTCGACACTACTCCTCAGATTACAATACTTCATTCAAATGTTCCTTGTTGGTTCAGTCGTGTTCTCAGCTAGTTATTCTTATTTTACCTGCATAATGGTTAATATATACCTTCGATGGCTTACTTCACTGCAAAGAAAGAGGAAGTGTCACTGTTTTCTCTATTTTGATTGGTAATTTGTTACTATATTTATTTGCTGCTATTTGGAGGGGCAGTAAAGATGGAATGCAAACTTTTGCATCATTAAAATTAAGATTATTTTGTCATGATAGCTAGCATAATCTGCAATGTTCTCTGCTGAATATCCAAATCCAACCTAAGTACAGTATGTTGAAGTAAAATTGATATTTAAATGTAAAGTTGCCAAATTGTCATTATTAAAATGTAAACATCTAGAGCAGAGGTCAGCAACCTATGGCACGTGTGTCACTCGAGGTACCTTTGAATGACATTCAACGCTGCAAGGCTAAACAGGCACTGGCCTATCAAGAGTTCCAGTGGGACTTCAGATATCTGCTATTGAAACCTGAGTCAGGGCCGTCTTAAACGCGGGGCAAACGGGGCAGCTGCCCCAGGCCCAGTTGCTCCTGGGGGGCCCAGAGCAGCGGCCCCGTGGGCCCCGCGATTTGCGCAGCCCCCCTTGGACCCGGCGGTGCGACTGCACAGAGCCGCACCGGCCCGCACGCTGAGGAGGCTCCCCGGGTGGCTCATGCACTAAGGGCCACCCGGGGAGCATGTGTGAGCAGGGGCCCGGTCTGGCGCTGCAACGCTTAAACAGCGCGACCGGGCCCCTTCCTGTACCGGCTGGGAGGAAGTGACGTCACTTCCTCCCGACGGAGAGCACAGCCGCGTGGGAGGAGAATGGCAGGGAGGGGAGTTCCAGAGGAGAACTCCCATCTGCCTCAGCCTGCCACTGTACCCCAGGGAAACCACCCTCCAGGAAAAGGTAAGAACCTGGAGGGTGACTAAATGTATGCTTGTGTGTTAGTATGTCTGTGTGTGTCAGTATGTCTGTCTGTGTATGTATGTATGTGTGTGTGTATGTCAGTAGGCCTGTGTGTGTCAGTATGTCTGTCTATGTTTGTCAGTATGCCTGTGTGTCAATACTTCTGTCAGTGTATGTGTCTGTGTGTGTCAGTGTATGTGTCTGTGTGTGTCAGTGTATGTGTCTGTGTGTGTCAGTATATCTGTCAGTGTATGTGTCTGTGTGTGTATGTATGTCTGTGTGTGTGTGTGTCAATACGTCTGTCAGTGTATGTGTCTGTGTGTCAGTATATCTGTCAGTGTATGTGTCTGTGTGTGTATGTCTGTCTGTGTGTGTGTGTCAATACGTCTGTCAGTGTATGTGTCTGTGTGTCAGTATATCTGTCAGTGTATGTGTCTGTGTGTGTATGTCTGTCTGTGTGTGTGTGTGTCAATACGTCTGTCAGTGTATGTGTATGTGTGTCAGTATATCTGTCAGTGTATGTGTCTGTGTGTGTCAGTATATCTGTCAGTGTATGTGCCTGTGTGTGTATGTATGTATGTCTGTGTGTGTGTCAGTATGTCTGCCAGTATATATTTGTGTGTCAGTGTATGTGTGTGTCAGTATGTATCTGTGAATGTTTTAATGTCTGTGTGTATGTGCCAGTATGTCTGTCTATGTGTATGTCAGTATGCCTGTGTGTGTGTCAATACGTCTGTGTGTGTGTGTCAGTATGTCTGCCAGTATATATTTGTGTGTCAGTGTGTATCTGTGAATGTTTTAATGTCTGTCTGTGTCTGTATGTGCCAGTACTTCTGTCAGTGTGATTGCACATTGGGCGTAATTGGGGGGGGAGGGATAGGAGGGGCAGGGCCCAGGGGGCCCAAGAAAATGCATTGCCCAGGGTCCTAATCATATTATAGACGGCCCTGACCTGAGTGGTGATTGCAAGAGGATTTACGCATTGCAGCACTTAGAGGAAGTGATCTCAGATCACTTCTTCCCCCATTTCTGAATGGGAATCTGCACTGGAGTAGAGCAGCCTGCAGCAGCTATTGCAGCCCCTCCCTTTGACCAGTACCTAGCCAGGGAGCTATGCAAATTGCTAGATACACTGAATTGCAGAAGAAGACTCTCCCTCATACAAATAATACAAAAAGCAAACACTCACACAATCCCCACAAACACATCACTACTGACAATTCACATACATGCACATATAACCCCCACAGCAGTGTCCAGTGAAGCAGGAAGTCAATGGGCGGGGTAAAAGGGTGGGCCACTGACGCGAATCACGTGACCAGAACTGCCAAAAGGGGCAAACATGCTCAAAAAGGGGGCATGTCTGTCCAAAAAATTGGAAGGCCAGCCTGGCATCAGTGTCCCTGTGTATCACAGTGTCAGTGTCCCCATGTCGTCCAGTCCCCTAGTCTCCCAGTGTCACAGTGTTCCCATTTCTCACAGTGTCCCCATGTCTCAGTGTGTCCCGTGTCACTAGATACTAGGGGACACTGAAAGGCATGGGGACACTTGTGGATACAGACATGGGGACACTGGGAGACATGGAGACACTGGGAGACGTGGAGACTGAGACATTTGGGGACACTGGGAGAAATGGAGAAACAGACACTAGGGACACAGACATGGGGACACAGACAGTAGGAGACATGGGGACACTGAGACATTTGGGGACACAAATACACTAGGGATACTCACATGTTAACCAAGACACTGGGAGACTAGGGGACACTGGAAGACATGGGGATACTGAGACAGTAGGGACACTGGCTGGAAGGCATGGGTACACTGAGACACTTGGGGACACTGGGAGACATGGGGGAACTTGTGGACATAGCCATGGGGACACTGGGAGAAATGGGGATACTGGGAGACATGGGGACACTGAGACATGTGGGGACACTGGGAGACATGGGGACACTAGGGACACTGAGAGACATAGGGACACAAACACTGGCAGACATGGGGACACTGAGACACTAGGGGCACTGGCTGGGAGACATAGGGACACTGGGAGACATGGGGACACTGAGACACTAGGGACACTGGCTGAGAGACATGTGGACACTGGGAGACATGGGGACACAGATATTTGGGGACACTGGGAGATGTGGGGACACTGAGACACTAGGGACACTGAGAGACATGGGGACACAGACACTGGGAGACTAGGGGACACTGGGAGACTAGGGGACACTGAGACACTAGGGACACTGGCTGGGAGACATGGGGACACTGGGAAAGAGTGTCTCCGTGTCCCAATGTGTATCCCAATGTCCCTATGTCTCACAGTGTCCCCATATGTCTTAGTGTCCCCATGTCTCACAGTGTCCCCTAGTGTCTAAGTGTCCCCATGTTTCCCAGTGTCCCTAAGTTTCTCAGTGTCCCCAGGTCTCCCAGTGTCACTTAGTGTCTCAGTGTCCCCATGTGTCCCTTAGTGTCTCAGTGTCCCCATGTTTCTCTGCTGCCTTTCCCCTCAGCTTTCACTTCCCTGAGCTGTAGTCTGTCTCTGTAGGCTGGGAGCTGCTGTCTGAACTCTCTGTGCTGTGTAGCGGCCTCCCGATACCCCCCCCCCTCCCTGCGGATTAGTGAGTAGAGAGAGGCAGGGAGGGATATGCTGTAACTTCCTATCCCTGCCTCTCTCCACACACAGTGACCCCTACTGGCTGGTGCTGGTATTGCAGAGTAATCTCCATTTATACTGAGAAAAATATCTGCATTTGTATTGCTGGTATTACTGCAGTACTGGCATGGCCAAGCAGCCTCAAACACTGTCTGTGCCGGTAAAATACCAGTCAGGTGGTCAGGGTTTTTTTTGTTTTTTTTTGTTAACGGGCCTATTCCATGGGCCTGGGCCAGGGCCTGGGCCTGGGCCTTGAGCTGCAGCTCCATCAGCCCGTATGTTAATCCGGCCCTGCATGCACACACCACCAAACAAACAATGTGACATATCCTTACACAGAATTCCACAATCAGCCCCAATACACAGACCACATTTATAGGTATCATACACAATACCACAAACAACTCATGAACGTATAAAATATAACAGCCCACATACACAGAAATACAACGTTACAAGGCAACTGCAGCACCCATAAATAAGATATTCACAATACAGCAACATACGCACCATAATTTAAAAAAAAAAACAGGACCGGCACGCCAAGGGAAAATATAAGTGGGAATGGGTATTTAATGGGTATGGCTGAAGATGGAATGTTGCCCTGGTTTATAATTTGTTTTCTTATATATTTTTCCATGCTTCTAAAGGTTACTGTAGCAAAAAGGCAGCTTGTTTTACCCACAAGGCCACTACAAAATGTGCTTTCTACAAATTAATGTACATTTTGAAGAATTGATATGTGCTACACATTAACTGAAGCAACTTGCATCTCCCATTCCTGTATTTCTAATATTCCTTTGACTGATAGCATCATTTCGTTACAGGGCAGCTAAAATAACAGCTGATGTGATCAATAAAGAACATTATCTTAAATCATAGCATGCATTCCTAATATCATACATAAAATCAATAAGATGCACAAAGAACGTGACTGACATTTAGCATTAAAAACAAAGCCTGCTGTTTGGAACATCATATTTAGTGGGGGGAATTTTTTTTTTTTTTTTTTACTAATTATGAGCTCAGTGGCAGTTTATTCTGCAGTAAATCTGCTAGTGTGAGATTAAACCTGTTATTGAGCAGAGTTTTGAATCTACTGAAAGGCGCTCATCACTGCTGGAGAGTGAACAGTGCTGTTATCTCATTTAAAAGTTGGCCAGCAGAGCAGCCCATTTGTTTAAAATGCAATTAAGCTGTTGTCTTAAAGAGAAATTAGTGAGAGGAACTTTATACTGAAAAACATCAGAGGTCTGATCTTGGACCCATTAATCTGGTGATTTGGGATTTTACTCTAATTTGGGAGTCATAATAAAAGTATTCATAGTACATCGAGTCCCAAAAAAGCATACTTGTCCAGGCTAAACATTCAACTTGTTATGACTGAAGGCAGAACAATTAGCACTTAATTTTATGATTCTATTTAATTTTTTTTTTTTTATCAAACATTTTTACATAACCATTTTTTCCTTGCTAAATTATGATTTGAACTAGATACAAGCCTGTAAATGCACGGTTTGGGATACGGTGTAACTGTTTTGGGATTTTTAACTCATAACTGCCATGTCTCAAAGCATTATAGGAAGCCAATGGCCCCTACCTCCTTGAAGTACATCAGGTTTAAGTGTGTTCATACCTATTTTTAACATATGCTTCTATTGATATACGTCTCCCTCCGGCAAGAACTTTAATGGCATAATGGATTTATATCACTATAAAAAAATAGCACAGTGATTAGAATTTTGAGACGAAACATAAAAAGTAACTAAAACCAGTTATTAAACAGTTAACAATTAAGATTGAGGGTGTCCCTCTCTGACTTCTGAAATGTATGGTGTTTCTAGTCTTTTGTTGCTTATTCTTGTTCTGATAAAAATGATGATTATCGGAAATGCAAACAAGCCAGAGAGTTTAACATCTGATGTCTTCTAAGATTCGAATTAGCTGAAGTTGAAAATAAAAATGTAAATGTAGCATTTGATCCTCCTTAGGGTTGTGCTATCTCTCTCAATGGTAATTTGCTATTGTTGGGAGATATTTTGAATTACGTACTTGTCTTTCCAATAAGAGATTTAATTACATCCTTGTTTTCATTGTTTGGAGTCAGTTTGCTTTGTCTGTTTAAACATTCATTTGTTTCATTTTTGATTTCTCATAACACAGCTGCACCGAATGTCATCAAACATCCCACTGTCTCTGTCTTACCATTTAGAATTGCTTGTTTGATTCAGTGAGAAATCGCTGCTTGCCTGTGAAACACAAAGGTTTTAATTAATAGCTTCCAACGCTAAGACTTATCGCAGACTCAGACTCCTACGTGTTATATGAAATACAGTTTGGTGCAATCTCTGCTGTGGAATACCCAGAATTTTAAGAATTTAGAAGGCAAATAAAATATCAAATAATAAATGGTCAATTAAAAAAATACTATTTATGTATACACAACCTAATCAAAAGCACAGAACACTGGCCCAAGGGTATGTGTTGCGTAGGGTGAAAAATATTATTCATATGTGACCTCTCTCTACTCTAAGTTGTGTGTTGGGATGAGAGCCAGATCAGTGTACAATCTCTGTTTTATAGATTACTTTATTGAGGATACCAACCCCCCATTATAATAATAGGACCCCTCAACCACGGACAGTTGTTCTGTTAATCTGAGATTCCCTTTGTGTTTTTATAAACGCTCAAACACATACAAAGACGCACACTAACACACATGCATATAAACATACTAGCATATACACAGACACACTCGCAGAGTCAGACTTTACTAACACAGATACATAAAGGAACACATACTAGATAGATTATAAAACACATGAATGGACACAGGATACAAGTATAAACAAAAATCCAGAAAGCAGATAAAGCCACTATATTAACCTCTTAAGGACTGAGACAAATGTACACGTTGTGATCAAAACAAAACTTAAACAAAACTTGAATTTGTGCTATATGTCTGTTCAGGCGTAATTATTATGTGCACCCACGCTTATTATATATAATTTTATTCAGGGGAAACAGGGCTTTCATTTAACATCAAATATTTATAAAATATAAAAACATGGGAGAAATAAGAATTTTTGAAATATTTAGCTCTACGTCACATTCTAACTGTGAATGTCATAATACTGTTTGCTTTTACTGCAATAAAATACACATATTTGTATTCAGCGATGTTTCACGTGTAAAACAGTACCCCCTTTGTACAGTTTTTTTGTGGTGTTTTGGGAAGTTACAGGGTCAAATATAGCATGTTACATTTTTCATTTTTTTCACATTGAAATTCGCTTGATTGGTTACGTTGCCTTTGAGACCGTATGGTAGCCCAGGAATAAGAATTACCCCTATGATGGCATGCCATTTGCAAAAGTAGACAACCCAAGGTATTAAAAATGGGGTATGTCCAGTTTTTTTTTGTAGCCACTTAGTCACAAACACTGGCCAAAGTTAGTGTTAATATTTGTTTGTGTGTGAAATATGCAAAAAACTAATTTGAACGCCAATTTTGGCCAGTGTTTGTGACTAAGTGGCTACAAAAAAACTGAACAACTGAATATATATATATATATATATATATATATATATATATATATATATATATATATATATAATGTATATAATTTTTGTTATTATTTTTGATTATATACAGGTATATATATATAGTGATATATACGTATATACTTATGTATATATATATATATATATATATATATATATATATATATATATATTATTTCGTTCTACATGTATTTTGATATCAATATAAATATATTAATTTTAAAATACAGTTAGAACTAAATTACATATATATATTATTTATTTATTTTTATTATTTCTTACATTTTATTTTTAGTGTATTTACATATTTATTTATTTTATATTATATATAAATATATATATATATATATATATATATATATAATTATATATACATATACATATATATATATATATATATATATAATTATATATATATAATCAATATCATTGTATGTGTATTTTGATATTAATATATATTTGTAATTATATATATATATAAATATTAAAATACACTTAGACAATGTATGTGTATGTATGTATATGTGAATATGTATACATTGATTATATATATATATATATGATCTAAGTATATATTTTATTTTAAACTGTTATTAACTTTAATGTTTTACTATTTTCAGACAGCAGGGGGGAGTACCTGTCATTACATGCACTCCCCCAGCTGGCAATGCCTTGGATGGCTATGCCGTCCATGTGATCGTGAGGTACTCGCAAGGACCTCGCAATCACATGGCCCGGGGGGGGGGGGGGCGAATAGGACGGTGGGGGACTCCCAGGTAAGTCCCCATACTGCGATCGCCGGCGTGGGATCACCGGCGACTGGGTAACTAGAAAGGATGGTTATGGCGTTCTATGCTGCCCTCCGGCGTTTAGAGACTGTTCCCTAAGGACGGCATAGAACGCCCGCCGTCCTTAAGGGGTTAAAAGCTGAATAAATACAACTCATACCAGTATCCTTGAGCTAAAAAGGGGGTGCTGCTTCTCCACTGCAGATTCACAATTTTAATTCCATGCAGTATACCGCCCAATGAAAAAGAGGGGTGGAAAGAAAACATATGCTCCGTAAAAGGTGACAAATAGTAGAAAAATGTAATGTTCACAAAAACTATTAAAAATAATTTAGTAGTAAGTGCCAAGTTTGCCAGAAAATGCATTAGGTGGCTCTCCTGTTTTTTTTGTATGATTGCCTTTGTGGTCTCCTATTTTTGTGTAAAATGCAGATAAGGAAGCCTCACACAAACACAAAAAGATTATAGTTTTAAACTCAACAAGGCTATTTAAAATCACCTATGTTGGCAAACAAATATGGGGATTCAGTTACACCATATGGCCATATTGCGTTAAGCCCACCACTATGCCACAGTACTCCAATATCAGTGGGTCCTACACTAATTTTAACATTGGAAAGAAACATACTAACTGCAATACTTGAAATAGAAAAATAAATTCCTCAGAGGACTAAAAGAGTAAAGGGCCAGCGGCCATTACTCAAAAAGTCCTCCCAGGTATACCCACAGCGGTAGAAGTGACTCAAGGGGCACAAAGTCTAGAGTAAAAATAAATATAAAATAAAAAATATCTTTATTGAAAATAATAGTGAAACAAAAAAGCAAACGTGCTTGTGATATTAAAAAGGAAAGGTTCGATGCAGCCTATATAGTATATATATAACTGACTATAAGTCAATAGTGGTAAATGAACTTATGCAGTTAACACTATTATATTTTTACTCTAGACTTTGTGCCCCTTGAGTCACTTCTACCGCTGTGGGTATACCTGGGAGGACTTTTTGAGAAATGGCCGCTGGCCCTTTACTCTTTTAGTCCTCTGAGGAATTTATTTTCTATTTCATCTAATTCAGGGTTTATGACCGTCATTACCCACTTAGTACTCTTATCTGTTGACTTTAGGGTCAAGCTTTGACTGACCCATAAGCCTTAATTTCCGTTTTTTTCAACTGCAATACTTACTGCTTAAAATGCTTCCAGAGACTCTCCTAAATTTATGCTTTCCTGTGATCACCTCCTAAAGGGCACCCATAGTGGATGGGTGGGGTGCTCAGCCCAATAGGAATCTGGTCTGGATTATACATATACACAGATAAAAGGGGAATTATTCTGTATGGCAGCACCACTACTGAGAAAGGTGTCCAAATCTCCATATTCCTTTGCTAAGATAAGTGATTTTAAAACTTTTAAACTGCATCATATAGTGCTGTTCCTTAGTCTGTATTTTGTATATATTTATTGAGTCATTGGTGTTTATGGTAGCATCACTACTGAGAAATACATGTTCAACGTGTGCCCCCCAATTCCCCCCTTTCCCCTATTTTTGTGTGCCACATGTTTATAAAACATAATTTTTTATATACTATTTGCACTCTTTTGACACATTATGCATAGTATTTCGTTTACACACATACTAGCACACATTCTCCATAGTGTTGTAAAGTACTACGCCTATTATTCTCTAGTATTGTACATTCTCCTAACCCGTATTACAGCTCAGTATAAAACAGTCACATGAATTTGAGATATAGGAGAATTTGTATGACCCTCTGCTTATAAATGATTTGGGGACCTAACTCCAGGAACATACTCAATACATACATCATAAGGGAGAATTTCAGAGATACATTGCTCTTGACTGGTACATTTGGGCCCTTGAGTCGGGTTGTCTTGCTTTAGTAAGATTAGTCCACATAAATATAGTTATTGGTACTTGAGAAAAAATGGACACTTTCTATTCCATCGTACGATCACAGTTATCAAAAAAAGTTCTCACTTCCAATTATCTTCTAGAATTTTTTCAATTTGTTTCTGCTGTATTCATGAAAATACTGTCACGAGACTGACCAAAGATTTTGGTCCTGCTAAACCCTGCTGCTAAAAATTATATTACTGCTAAAAGGTTGCATGCCTTTGCTAATTCATCATGATCTGTTAATTTTTACCTATTTTAGCTTCTGTGCAAATGTCTAATGATTTGGTTTCTCCATTATAATCACTATTCTCATATATCAATTCCTTAATATCTGACTTTAATTCTGATTTAAAACAGAAGCATATGCATAGCATACATCTCTCCTGTAAAAAAAGGGTAAAAACATTTAATTTGATCCAATTTGCATAACCATTTTAATTAACTACCTTGTAGTGTATTTCATCCTATCCTATCTCTTTCACCCTCAAGCTCTAATCTTCCCTTTGCAGTTTAACTTTAGGTCAGTGGTGTGATCGTCCATCCCAACTTGCATGCTAACTAACGTGACATGATTACTAACGTGACATTTTCTTTCACCCCCTTACATTCAGCCAAACTGCAAATTCTCCTGCCTTTATCTTAAAACTATAGCTCATCTTTGCCTTCAAACCATCTTCTTAGTCATTATATCCTACCTCGATTACTACAACCCACCATTAAATGTTTCAACAAATATCTATTTATCTATCTATCTATTTGTCTGTATGTCTGTCTATTTAACTATCTGCCCATCATCTGCATGAGAATGTGTCCGTCTTTCTGTCTAACTCTGCTAAACAGAAAAGCAGTACAAACAATAAGGAAATACACTAAAGAGAGGCAAAACAATTGCAGGAGTAAAAGAAGAAGACTACAATGAAAGTTGAATGCTGATGGGAGAAGGTTGTGTCTTTAATGTGTGATGGACTTCCTCCTGCTTTTCTTCTGATATATAGGGAGAGCGTGTTCCAAAGCTGTGGATCCTGCATTGATTAGAAATTAGTTTTTAATTTTACCATCTGGAACCACTTAACCATGCTGCTGTTGTAGCTTTTGAATATACATAATTGCTAGATAATATAATGACGATCTGCGGTGGGGTGTTCTGAGGACCAGTTTTATTGGTGCCTCCCAAGATGTGGTTGTACTTCAGGTTCCATGTAATTAACTGAGTTGTTGTGTTTTGAGTGGCCTTTAGGATTGAGAAACGCATTTTCTAAATTTATCGTTAACCTTTTGTTAATAAAACCCCATGTTTTTATATGCCATATTACTTGTCCGAAATTATTTCTATTTTCATTGGATATAGTGTTACTAAGTATGTTAGTGCTTTATAAATAAATAATACAATTAACAATTGTGGTTTCTGTTGGCCCGTGAAGTCAGTCCACAATAAGATAAGAATTACCATTAAATCTTTCAGATGACACAAGTATTTCAGAGTATCACAAGTGAAGCTGACAGCAAGTTATTAAGCTGTCTAGTGATATTTCACACAGAGTAAGTAATTACCACACAAAGCTGATTTGTGACAAGACATCTCTGATCTTTTCAAACACTATGTTCATTTTTGTATCACATCAAACGAATACCCCATCCCGTGATGGGTAGCCATACTTCTACAGACCCATTATTGCTGAACATGTACAGTGTTTCTGTATCTGAACAAACTTTAGCAAAACATTTACTGTTGGGCATTTACGGGTTTTCATTATCTAAACATGTATCTTTAATGTTTTCTTTCTGTATGTTCTTTGAATTGGAACTGGAAAGTAATTTAAATAGATATAACAATTTAAACACAATTAAATCCATCCAAATAACAACGTATTCTGACATAACTTAAAGTTCAGTGTGCAAAATACCCAGGACATGAGTTGTTAAAACCTTTATGGGTTTCTTGTTACCATGCTCTTTGTCAATTTAAATTGTGTTATTTTTTTCCTTAATCGGTATGGTAGACTCGGAACTAATAATATATAGTAGAACAAGCAGCAGTGTTTGTCCTTGCTATTTGAACAACATATAGAACCTTAAAAGACTTCCCTTCAAATAAAGTTCAGTCATCATGGATCTCATGATGCTGTTCCTGAATAATTCCCAAAAGTAATCCCTGCAAATATTGCCATCAGGACAAAATCTTGACCTGGATATTAAAAAAAAAAAAAAAAAACAGCGGCTCACTGTCAAGCCCACTAGGATCAGCTAGGATTATAAAAATGACAATTAGAAAGATAGCCAATTTAAAGTAAGGATAATTAGGGCCGTAGTTAGGAAACTTGTGCATGGTGCAACATTTTGGTTCAGGCAGTTCGATAGATGTCCATATGGTGGTTTGACTTGTCTGGATAGCATCCTTGCAAAATATTTGTGAAAACAATTCAGACGAATCAAAAGGGTGGAAAAATAGGCCAATCAGTGTACTGCAAAATATATAAACATTATGTACATGGTTTAGCATTTTACTGCCATTTGGTTCACAGATGAATTGAGAATAAAAATAACCAATAGATGAAAAAATATGAGAAGCAGCAAAAATCTATATTTATATATAATATATTTATTGAACATATAATACATATGTTTACAAGTATAGATTTTTTTTACTGTTCCTCCTTTTTCACTCTATTGGTCACTTGATCTGTGAATTAAATCAACATTTAGTGGCTGTCCCCAACCATTGATCTTCTTTTTTTGCCATCAATCATCAGTTTTTTTGCTCCACAAACAGAACTCTAAATTACAGCTCAAACAAACATGCTTGCCAATTGCACAAGTGCTTTGTTCGGTAATACGTCCATATGGCGTGATGCTTAGTCTGGGTAAGATTTACAACAAAATAAAATACAATTGAAGGATGTATTTATACAATACACAGAATCCAGCAGCTAACTCATCCACTGAACAGCAACTTTAAATCTTACAGATTTTATTAGTAATTTAGGCAAAAAATGGTCCTACGCATTTCGTCCTCTGTGGAGGACTTTCTCATGGACCAATATTTCAAATAAATATAATAAAAAAGAAAATGTGCAGTAAAGCCTTTACCAGGAGGCTTTACTAGGCATTTTCTGTTTTATTATATTTATTTAAAATATTGGTCCCTGAGGAGGTCGTCCAGAAGGATGAAACGCGTAAGACCATTTTTTGTTTTGTATTAATTGTTTTAAATATATGCCAATAAATAATGTTGCACTTTACCATATACCCAGAGTTCCTGAAGTTTGGGACCAACATCAGGAGAGGGTATACCGCCCACACAACAGGGGAGGCAACTTGAAGGCTCTTTTATTACATCTAATTTGTGGGTGCATCCAATAAGTGTCTTGCTATTAAATGCTAAAACAATATTACACTATGTTTTTTTTATTTTTTTTATTTTAGTGGTATCAGCTGGATCCCTAAATTTTGTATTTTGTTTATATTCTGTGTTCGGTTACCATATTGGGAGGTAACTGAAGGGAAGCTGTATATCCAAAGTTAAGTTGATATTATTTGTTATTTCCACTATACACAAGGAAATAGGTAGAAGTTTGTCTATTATATATTGCATAATGTATAGTGGATGAGTGTGTGTGCTGGAACTTGTGTATTGTGTATGGGTATATATATATAAACACTTGTTAAATAAATGAAAATAATACTTTTTGTGGATTGCTTTACTTATTTAATCTTTTGTTCCCTGTTATTATTTGCATTATTTATTTTTGCTAACAGATCAGTAAACATTGTGTTCTAGTGGAAGTAGACTATAAATATTAATTTGTACATTCACTTGTAAGGACTCACATTAAGTTGATTGATTGTGGGCTAATAAAGTCATCGCGTTAAGGAAGCAGGGCAAAATAAGCTTAGTCCCTCTATCTATACTCTGTGATAAATGACTCTTAAACTAAAATGAAAAAGTATTGTTTTAATATCTGCATGTTGTTGTTGCCTAAAGGTATAATATGTTTTGGGTTTTTTGTAGTGGAAAAACAAAGAATGTCTTTCTTATTGCTGAAACAAAGCTCCACATTGACACAAACACAGGGAAGTCAGACAACTGTATATTTAACGATAAATGAGGACAATAATCAAAGGACGGTTCTTTTTCTTCAAAATAAATACATATTATGATCTCTGCCGTGACTTTAATCATGGTAAAGTCTATATTATTACTTCGGAATAATAGTGGATAACTCGTTCATAAATATAAAAGGCAACAAGTCTTAAAAGTTTACTTAACTGCATTATTTTATAAGTGGACTCATTTTTCAGAGAATCTGCCACTTTCTATTGAATTATTTACAATATAATTGTTTATGTGCTGGCATTGTTTCTTGTTTATTTTATGTGATATATTGTTTTCTGTGTATAATACTTGACCTATAATATTTGTATGAGCATAGCTGTACACAATACTTATAGGTATAATATATAGCCTAATGTCTATTTGTGTAACATTTCCTCATGTACAATACATGATTTGATTTCAATTTGTGTGTGATATCTGGTTATATATATATACTGCTATGTGTGCTGTCTGTTCGTGCGTAATATCTATATACAAAATATGCATATCTAGTGTGTGCTACATTTGCTATATATGCAGTGCTCTCTTAATTTATTATATTTATTTATATCTACATTTTTAAAATGTATGCATATGTGATATTTATATATTGGTAACATGTTATTGGTAGACTTGTGTACATAGAGAAATTAATTTCTGTTAAACCACTTCCTTCGTAAGTTTTTACATTTTAGCTACATTTGGCTCGTCAGGATTTCATTAACAATAAGAGATTTTGAAAAACAAATCAGACAAACCAAAAACACGTTAAAATGGGTTAATCGGTTTACTGCTAAATGATATATAAATATTATGTATATATTTTGCAGTATACTTATCAGCACATTTTTCCACCATACAAGTCACAAATAAAGTGAAAACAAGTAAACAATAGAAAAAAGTAAAACAAAACAACAACTATGTTTACATATTTATACATTGTATGTATTAAATATATAATATATAAATATAGATTTTTCTTTACTGTTATTCCTTTTTCTAACTTGATTTGAGAATAAAATCAACATTTATTGGCTGCCCCTAGCCATCAGTCATGTTTTTTTTTTTTTTTTTTTTTGTCAATCTGTTTTTATTGAGACATTTATGAAATGGGGTACAAAATGAAGAAAGGGGAGTGTACGTTTTCCATACAATTTTGGGGTCTTAATATTACAACATAGCTTTTCTAGCGCGTTACATCCTCATTTTATATTAAATGCGCATATCGCTACAACACAAGCCATGTTTCAAGGAATGGTATAAGGGTTAGTCTGTGTTTGCTCCAACAGTAGTTTACATGCGTACAGTATAACTGAGTAAGTATGCTATTCAGAAACAGTGCAGGTACAGTAATAGTACATCTAGGCATGGCATGGTTAACCCATCACAATACAGGTTCGGTGAACGTGAGGCTGCTATGGGGTAACAGCTGTCCAATTTATGTGTACAAGCTAAGCTTGACTGTCAAATGTTTCTGTAATCAAGTAGTCTGACTACGCACATCTAAGGTCTCAGATAATGGGTTGCAGGTGTGCCGTCTAGCGTTCGGACTTGTTGTGAACTTACTGAGATAATTAAGCAGTGTATTGAGCATCGAAATGTCATGTTAAGTGCTTATCGGATAATCGTATGGGGTCTTGGTAAATTTAACTATGGGGGGAATGGGAGGTACCGCTTGGGATGTAGATCTCAATTGTCGGTGCTATCAGTGGGCGTTATTAGATGCACTGTCTCCAGTCTGTCTGGCTTCAATATTTGTAAGTCTTGAGATCCCTATCTGGCGACCTGTAAGGTGTAGGGTAAGTACCTATGTGGATTTCAAGGGTCTGTCCTCTGTCAGCCACTTGTGTGGTCCAGGGGCCTTTATGCCTCCCAGTATGCGCCCATGGACATCCCATATTTCCATGTTTCTCCTTGTATTAACAGGAATTAGCTACCAACTAAACTGGCCGATCCTAGGTGCCTGACCTAGGGTCGGGGCGTTTCTAAGGGGGGGGAGAGGGGGGAGGGAAGGGGGCGAGAGGTCACAGTCACCATAGGGAACGCGGCTCCCCCACAACCCACTCCGGTATCTAGTCGCACGCCTCCTCGGGGTCCGGAGAAAATCCCTCACAGTTCTGTCACCCGATGCGGCCCAAGTTCCGGTTCCGCGTCGGTCGCTGGTGCAGGTGGTAGGGTCGGTCTACCCGATATGTGTAGTATCCACGGTGTCCATACCTGCATGTATTTTTCTGTAGTGCCACGTAACGCGGCGGTTAGTTGTTCCATTCCGTGTATTTCCTCCACCTTGTCCATCCAGTGTTGCAGGGTGGGTACCTGTGAGGTGCGCCATCGCGCTGGGATGAGTATTTTAGCTGCATTCAGAAGGTGTTTGACTAAAGTCTTTTTATATTTTGAGATAGGTAGCGGTGTGTGGTGAAGAAGCATCTGGAGTGGTCGCATGGGAATATCTGTGTCTGTGATATGTTTGATCGGGTTTTGAATTTGACTCCAGTATGGGGTTATCTTCCGGCAGGACCACCAAATATGGAGGGTTGTGCCAATCTCGTTTTCGCAGTGCCAGCAGGTCACCGAGGCATCTGGAATCATTTGTTGGATCCGCTCGGGCGTCCTGTACCAATTGGTCAGCAGTTTGTAGTTGAGTTCTTGTTGTTTGGTACTTAATGAGCTTTGGTGGGTCAGGATATGTATGTTAGTCCATTGATGGCTGTCAGCGTGACTCCTGTGGCATCCTCCCAGCGCGCTATGTGTTTCAGTGGTTCCCTCGGTGTGGAGGTTATCAGCATCTCGTAGAGGTGTGAGATTCCCCTGCAGATGTGTCGTCTCTGTGTGCATAGTTTCTCGAACTTAGTCAGGGGTCTGTGTATCAAGTTTTTTCCCGGGAGGGCCTGGTAATAAGATTTGATCTGGAAGTATCGAAATCTGTTCAGCCCCGTCGGTGTCCAATCAGGTAGTAGGTCGGGTAGTTGCTTCATTGTGTTGTTCTTGCACCACTGTTGCATATACGTCCAGTCCGCGGCCCCAAAAGCCTCGATATCGCGTGGTGTGAGACCGCCAGCTAGGTCTGGGTTGTGCGTGATCGGTGTCAGCGGTCCCGGGGTAGTCGTCAGTGCCAGTCTAGACCTGATGGAGTACCAGACTTTCAGTGTGGCTTCGATAAACGGGTGCTTGTGGGTTCTCGCGTCGGTTAATGGGCCTCCTAGCCACAGCGTCGCTGGTAGTGAGCCGTTCAATTGGTTCCGTTCCATATGTATCCATTGCTTCTGCGTTTCCGAGACATGCCAGTCAACGATCCTGTGGATGTGTATAGTAATCCAGAAGCGATGGTAGACCTGCTCCCCCTTGCGACTTTGGCAAACTGAGTTGTGTCCTCTTTAGTCTAGGTGCCTTGGATAGCCAGATGAACCGAGTAATGGCCGTGTCCATGGCTCTAAAGAAGGGCTTCGGTATAACGATCGGTAGGGTCTGAAACAGGTAGAGGAGTTGGGGTAAGAGATTCATTTTATAGCATTCATTCTCCCGAACCACGAGACGCAAAGTCCGGCCCATCTGGCTAAGTCCGAACTCAGTTTTGTTTGTATTGGTGTAAAGTTGTGAGCGAACAGCTGGGACAGGTCTGCAGACAACCAGATACCCAAGTATTGTATTTTGTCACGGCACCATGTAAAGGCATATTGGGTTTCAAGGTGGGTGGTCAACTGATCCCCCGTGGATATGGGTAGAGCCTCTGATTTGTCAGTGTTCAGTTTCAAGTTTGATAGTTGTCCAAATTCCGCAAAGGCCTTCAGGAGGTTCGGTTCCTTGTCCCATTGCGTATGTGTACCGGGTCCGACAATGCACCGTTTACCCTAATCCTGGCCGACGGTATTGTATACAGGGAAGAAATCCATGCTAAGATGTGGGGGCCGAAGCCCATTGCCCGGAGTGTCGCCAACATATAACACCAATCTACGCGGTCAAAGGCCTTTTCCGCATCGGTAGAGAGGAGAAGGACCTTCTGGCCCGTTTGTTTCGAGGCATGCATGACATTCAGGGCGCGGATGGTATTTTCCCTCGCTTCCCTTCCCGGGACAAACCCAACCTGGTCGGGATGGATCAGGTCCGGTAGGACCCAGCCTATGCGCGTTGCCACCACCTTCGTGAAGAGCTTCAGGTCTGTGTTCAGTAGCGAGATTGGCCTGTAGCTAGTGCAGTTGGCTGGGTCCTTGCCCTCCTTTGGGATCACTGTAATCGTTGCCGACAGGGTATCTCTAGGGAGTGTGCCACCATCTAGCAGCGAATTGAGTCCTGTCAGGAGCTTAGGCATGAGTATGTCACCTAGTTCTTTAAAGTATCGCACAGGAAGGCCATCTGGGCCCGGTGCTTTGTTTGGCTTGGAGCTTTTCAAAGCTGCCTGGAGCTCCTCAATTGTGATGGGGGCTTCCAGGGCTTCCGTCTCCGCGCGGCTAAGGGTCCTGTCAAGATGTCGTTGTAGGCATTCCGCTATACGTGTGTCCCTAAGGCGGCCAGCCTCTGTGGCGTAGTCAGCAGGTAAGTTATACAAGTCGCTATAGAACCCTCGAAAGGCACCTAGGATTTCGTCCGGGAGTTGAGTGGTCTTTTGGTCTTTGTTTGGGATCTTTGTAATCTGGCACATCCTGCGTCTCTTCTTCAGGGTCCGGGCGAGTAGACGGCCACATTTGCCCGAGTATTCATAAAAGAAACGTTGTGATTTGCGGATCGTGTATTGGAGTTTGCGGTGGAGTATGTCTCTCAGTTCCCGCCTAGCGTTTAGGAGGGATTTGTAGTCATTGTCCGCCTGGGAAGTTTTGTGTGAGGCTTCCAGTGCCGCAATCCGCGCGGTTAGGTCGGCCACATGCTGGCGCTGCTGCTTCTGTCTATGGGTGCACAGTTTAATAAGATGTCCCCGAATTACACATTTGTGCACTTCCCAAACCGTTAGGGCTGGGACTTCTGTGGATTCGTTCTCTTCAAAGTACGTTGCCAGGACCGTCCGGAGTTCCGCGACCACTAGTGTGTCATTAAGGATCGACTCATTCATCCGCCACTGGCGGTCCCTCGGTCTGAATAGGGGGGATTTGAATTTCACCAGTATTGGCCATTGGTAGTATCTCCGCTGAGGTCAGCATAGGCAGGAACTCCTGGGATACAAGTATGTAATCCAACCTACTGTATGATTTATGTACCGCGGAATAGTAGGTGAAATCTCTTTCCCCGGGGTGCATTGCTCTCCAGCTGTCAATAAGGCCGGATCTCCGTAGTGCCTGTCGGATGGTTTGTAGGTCCTGGCGTGTGAGGGAGCTTGTGCCTCTGGAAGTGTCACATCGCGGTTCCAAGGCCACATTCAGGTCTCCCGCCACCACCAGGAATCCTTCTCGGAATCTCTCGATCTTCTGTAGTGTCTGTCGGACAAATCTGCCCTGTCGGGCGTTTGGGGCATAGATGCTTGCAAAGGTATACATGCATCCGGCAATCGTGCCCTTGACAACCAAGTAGCGTCCCATATCATCGGCTAGTGTTGCTGTGCAGTCAAAGGGGATCGTATTAGTGAACAGAATTGCCACCCCAGCTTTCTTGGCCGTCTGATGGTTTGCGAAAAACCCTATTGGGTATCGTGCGTCCCGTAGTGCAGGGCAAGTCGTCCCCTTGAAATGAGTTTCCTGCAGGAAAGCGATCGACACTTTCTTGGCCCATAGGGCGCGCAGGAGGTGAGATCTCCGCTCGGGCACATTCAGACCCCGGGTATTACACGACCAGACATGGAGAGGTGCAGGTGTGAACCCCGTCCCCATGGCTCTGCATCCCTTAGGGGGGAGGGGGGGAGTCAGGGAGAAGGATAGGGGTTATGGGGTATGTTAGGCCTAGTATGGGCCTGTATGACTCAGCACCTGTGGCGGGGGAGCCGCACTTAGCGCCCTCAGGGAGCGTCTCGCACCCCCCCGCCAACCTTCGTGTGGCGCCTGTCTAGGGGGAACTGGACCTGCAGAGCACAGGTGCAGGCTATCTTCCTTTTACACTGAAAAAGGGGGGTAATCAAACTAGCAACAAGAACTGTCCCTTATTCAAGGGTAATTAAATGAACTTTAAATGTGTACCTACTACCTTCCGTCCCCCTGGCCTAGGGTGTCTTGGCTTTACGGGAGGCATAAGGTTCCAGGAGCGCAGGTATGATCATGCTTGGGAGCGTCATGTGGGCGTCAGCGGTCTACGTGGGACATGGCCTCGTCCATCCTGGGGGGGGCCTAGAGGACCTGCGGGGACGGGTCTGCTTGTGGGGGGGCAGGCGGGTTAGGGGTTCAACTTGCCTCGTGAGCACTGTCAGTGGGGGGTCGGGGTTTGCTTCCCTGTCTCAGCAGCCTTACGGACTGCTGCCAGTGTGGTGATAGGGTATGCATCTCCATGGTCACACAGCAGTGGGGGGTCTAGGGTGATTAGCATCAGGCGTCGTGGTCGGGCATCTCTGTGGCAGGCGTCTCAACTATGTGTCTGCGTCTATTGTGGGTCCTCGGGCCCCTAGTCTGGTGCATCATCCCTTAAGGCCTCTACCATCAGTTGTCTGGGAGGGTCCGACAGGTCAGGGTTGCCGGTTAGAGCTGTCGGTGTCTCCCAGCGGTGCTTACCGGTCTTAAGTCTGAGGCCCGGTTACCTCCCCCCCTACATACACCCTTGCACGGTAGATGATGGGAGATGTCCGATTAGCAGGTCTCCTGAGCGTATTTCCAGCAAGTGCATATGCCGTCAGGGGATGGACTCTCAGACCCCGGCGGAGCTGTCCCTGGGACCTGTGTCTGGCTCCGTCTCCCAAACATGGGAGTTCCCTGCAGGCCCAAGCCCATTTCCTGCCTGTGCCAGCGTAGCGTATCCAGGACCATGATGGGTTATCGTGTGCAACACCGTGTCCCTCAATAATACCCAGCATCCCCCCTCCCAAGCCTGCCATCTCAGGGTCGTGTGCTTTTAGTCCTTCACCTTCCGCTCACAGAGACTGGCGATGGCTGTCCAGGATAGTGCCCCACCCAACACCCCGTTGCCAGATACTAGGTGGCCCAATAGTTCCCATAAGAATGTGGCTGCTGGCCCCCCTTGTCAACCCCCCTCCCCAAGTGTCCACGTCCCTCCCGCTGTGTCGTTGTTCCCTTTGTCCCATAGTGTATGTATGTCCCCAGGAGTGAACTGGACTCACCATGTCCCGCTGTGCTTGACCGCCTGTCAGGGATTACTCCTCTGGGCCCTCTGGGCCCCCTCGCCGGCTCGGTACGGCATTGTTGCCTGGGGCCGGCGCCATTGGGTGTATCGGTGCCAGAGGATCTCTCCGCACTGTGACAGCTTAATCCAGGATCCAATTTCTGATTCTGACGGAGGGTAGGCCCAGCGTCCGCAGCATGCGGGTGATATCTTCCGGCCAGCGGGCCGTAAGCCACGAGTTACCGTGTTTCACCTGAAGACTGAATGGGAAGCCCCACCTGTACGGTATGCGCTTGTTGCGGAGGATTCTGGTCACCGGTCTCAGTGCCCTTCTGGCATCGAGAGTGAGGCTGGAGAGATCTTGATAGAGAGCAATTTCAGCGCCCCGGAATCTTATTGGGGACTGCATTCTCGCTGCGGCCATTATTTGATCTTTTACACCATGTGATGCGATGTGGCATATCGCGTCTCTAGGGCTGCCATCTTGTCTCATCGGGCCCAGAGCTCTGTGTGCCCTTTCAATATGGAAGGTGTCAGGGGCCTGGTCTCCCAGCAGTTGTTGAAACAGAGCGCTCAGGGACGCCTGGAGCCTGCTCCTATTCTCCAGGTCCTCTACTTGCCTGCGCAGCGTGAGGAGCATGTTACCTTGTCTGGTAACCGCCACCTCTGTCGCTCTATGTTGCTCCTGGCAGCCCTGGGCAGTAGTTTCCACTTCTTCCACCCGGTTTTCAAGAGCTGTGATGTCGGAGCGCATGTCAGCTAGCTCCCCCCGCAGAGCTGTGCGGATCTCCTGAACCAAGGAGCCAGTGTCAGCCTTGGAGAGCATCCTGGCTGAGATATGGGCCAGTTCTGCCCTGATCTGGGCCAGCTCACTAACCTGGGCATCTCCTGCGTGGGGATCTCTCGCGTTCTCGGAGCTCGGGGAGACGGGCGCCATCTTGCGCTCACTTTGCGGCCCTCGCATGTCGGGCGTTGTAGCGACAAAGCCGTCCATCGGTCCCGTGTGTCGCCTGGGTGAGTCAGCTCCCGATGCTTCAGCAGCTAATTGCCGCTTTCGGACCATTATCTCCCCGCTGAAAAAGGCTGATTTTCGCGTGTTAGATGGCCAGGGGTGCGGAGCTCCTTCACCTTGCATCCTGCACCATGCTCGGTCAGGCCACACCCCCATCAGTCATGTTTTTATCATCAATAACCTCTTTTTTTGGCGCCATTCCGAATCACAAATAAAAACGAACATGCTCGCCCATTGTGCAATTTCTTGGTTAAGGATTTAGCTAGATTTTGGCTTGCAGTTTAGGAATTTGAACAATCACTTGATCTGCCCAAATCTTTACAAAGTGCAGATCGTAACGAGACAAATCCCCAAGTCTAATTCTTAGCAATCCATCTAAATACCTTTTTATTTACAGTACTTGGACATAAATTATCTAATCTATATAATATTAATGAGCTGTTTGTGGATGCTGTGTTTAATAGGAAATATGAATACATGTTGCAGGAAGTGCATTGTGAAATATTTACACTGTTCGTGCAACACTATGTTTTGTGGGTTGTAGTGACATATTTTTTGTGGCATCTCTTGTTCTGTATTGCATAGAAAGGGTATATGACAATAGTATATATCAACATGCTATCCCTGAGAATAAAGAAAAAGGGAGAAACAAATTAGATCTGCGCTTCCAGGCACAGAACTATTTCTTGTACTATAGTGCCAGGAAAACATACTCGTTTTCCTGGGACTATAGTGCCCTGAAGGTGCCCCCAAGCTCAGGGACCACCTCCCGCCGGGCTCTGGGGGGAGGAAGGGGTTAAACTTACCTCTTTCTCCAGCGCCGGGCAGGGAGCTCTCCTCCTCTCCGCCTCCTCTCCTCCTCTTCGGCTGAATGCGCATGCGCGGCAGGAGCCGCGCGCGCATTCAGCAGCCGCGCGCGCATTCAGCCAGTCCATAGGAAAGCATTCATAATGCTTTCCTATGGATGCTGGCGTCTTCTCACTGTGAAAATCACAGTGAGAAACGCGGAAGCCCTCTTGCGGCTGTCAATGAGACAGCCACTAGAGGCTGGATTAACCCGTTCTTAGAAACTGCTATGTTTATAGAAAAAAGGGTTAAACCTAGCTGGACCAGGCACCCAGACCACTTCATTAAGCTGAAGTGGTCTGGGTGCCTATAGTGGTCCTTTAAGCTGTTTGTATTGAGCAAATCCTCGCTTTGCTCTATATTTGAAAGTTATTTTCCTTCTTTTTTTTTCCACTAAATAATATCACAGTGTGCACTATATTTTTTATTTCTGTTTTGTTGCATACCGTTTATATGGAGAGGACTACCACTTATCAATATCCCAGAGTGGAGATTTTACCACTCCATGCTATATATTTATATATACAGTGTCCCAAAATAATGTATACACTATTTGAAAGTTAAATATCAGAGAACCTATTAAAGATAACCTGTTCGAACTGTATGTACTTGGCGCTGTAATGATTATGTTGAGTGTGTGTGAATGCGTGTAGTTATTCTACTGTTTTTATTTTCCGGGTGAAGGGCATAAATGTGCTAGACAAAATGGCAGATTACCATTGAAATGTGTGGGTACTCCTGGATGAAACATTTGTTGGTAGGTGGATAAGCCGAGGTGGAGGAAGTATAGAATATCCAGCCAGATCCACAGATTTAACACCGTTAGATTTCTGCCTGTGGAAAAATCTGAAGAACATTGTGTACGCAACAAAGCCACAGACAGTTGATGCCATGAGAGGCGTGGATGCGACTGACTGTGATTTAACAGTCACATTATTTAATGTTTGTCAATCTGTTCTACGGCATTGCAGACAATGTATTGCTGCCACTGGGGGTCATCTTGAACATCTTTAACTCCAAGATATATGACATAAAAAAAGTTCATGCTTCCTGCTATTTAAAGGGAAACTCCAGTGCCAGAAAAACGATCCGTTTTTCTGGCACTGGAGGGTCCCTCTCCCTCCCACCCCCAATCCCCGGTTACTGAAGGGGTGAAAACCCCTTCAGTCACTTACCTGGGACAGCGGCGATGTCCCTCGCCGCTGTCTCCGCCTCCGCGATGCTCCTCCCAGTGATTGCGTCGGCCGGTGGGCGAGACTGATCTCGCCCACGGGCCGAGGAGACGTAATGTGCATGCGCGGAAATGCCGCGCATGCGCATTACGTCTCCCCATAGGAAAGCATTGAAAAATCATTTCAATGCTTTCCTATGGGGTTTTGAGCGACGCTGGAGGTCCTCACACAGCGTGAGGACGTCCAGCAACGCTCTAGCACAGGTTTCCTGTGCTAGAACCCAGGAAGTGACCTCTAGTGGCTGTCTAGTAGACAGCCACTAGAGGTGGAGTTAACCCTGCAATGTAATTATTGCAGTTTATAAAAAACTGCAATAATTACAGCTGCAGGGTTAAGGGTAGTGGGAGTTGGCACCCAAACCATTCCAATGAGCAGAAGTGGTCTGGGTGCCTAGAGTGTCCCTTTAAGTTTGAGTTATTTACATTCAAAACGTGTAAACATTATTTTGGGATCTTCTGTGTGTGTGTATATATATATATACACACACACAGAAGATCCCAAAATAATGTTTACACATTTTGAATGTAAATGTATATATATATATATATATATATATATATATTTGGTTTAATTTATTTTTTATATATTTATACATACACCAACATATTTTTAGTGAAGAAACATTATGTATGACCTCTCAATGTACAGAATTATTGCACCTTGGTGTGTTCTTTCTTCCAAAAATTGCATCAGCTGATTAAAAAGTTTCTTTCTTGACAAGCTTCATGAATTCTAAATAAAGTTTCCAATTTCTAATAAAAGCAGATACATCAATGGCCAGTCATCCAAGATTTGCTTCATTATCATATCTTTATACCATGAAATGGGAAAACGGACTGAATTTTGAAATCGGCTTGATTAACACATCAGTCGCGCTCACCATTATTATAAAAACCCAAAGCACCGTGGACTCTGAGCCTTAGGGAAAAATATCACACAAATCTTCATTGAATATTAATTTTTTTATGTGAATTACTGTATTTTTTATATGTCAAATCCAATGTAATCAGTAGGGACACAATATTATGCTAAAATAATATTAGGTATCTTAGATGAAAAGGTGACATTTATATCTTTGAACTCGGTGACTTTTTAAAATACTTAAGTAATCCCCAGTGAATTAATCCTGTCACCTTGTTCATTTGATGGGAATTGGCAAATGCAGCAATTCCCTTTCTTAGCTCTGTTTATCGTACCAATACATACAAGAAATAACTTGCTTTCTATTTCATATTTTACTTGAACAATCCAAAGCAATTGTTTCCTTACCTGTTACAAAGTTGTTCCATTGATGGATAGAACAAACTTTAATTTTACCAAATGATCCAATAATAATAATAAATAAAAGTATAATACAAATAATAATAAGAATAAGAATAACTGCACAATATTAATAGTATATAAGTTAACATTATAACTAGTATACAAATATTGGCACAGTTATTCATAACTCTGTAAATTAAAATGTTAATTTATAAATATCCAGATTTTTGCAGATAACACAAAATGATGTAAGTTATTAAAATCCTAGCAGGATACTATTTTCCGGCAAAGGAATTTAAACAAAATTAGTGTCTGGGCAGTTAAATGGTACATGCATTTTAAATAAATAAATAAAAATATATATATATATATATATATATATATATATATATATATATATATACACACACACACACATTTTCAGAAACAAAAAGGTAACAGATTTTTTTTTCTCAGCAAAGGGACAAAAATTATTACGCATTAAAATTAAACACTAAATTGTTATTTATTGAATAAATCATCTATGCAGAAGGATCTAGGAGGATTTTTAATGATTAACTTTCCAGCTGTGTGCAATCTTAGACAGTTGATGCAAGCAAGTTATTATCAAGTGTTAAAAAGGGAATAAATGCACGGGATCAGAATATAATATTGTCTTCTTATAAATCATTGGTAAGACCTCTACTTTAATATGCAGTACAATTTTGGGCGCTAGTTCATAAGAGAGGCATTAGGGAGCAGGAGAGGTTCAGAGACAGCTAGCAAAATTAATTAAAGTAATGGAATATAGCAAGAATTCTAAATTACTTTTGCTTACTCAGAAGAAAAGGCATCTATAAGAAGCTATGATTACTATCTACCCGCAGAAGAAAGTATGTTCACAATCCATGCAAAGACTTCTTAATACAAAGAGATGGAGACCACTAGACAGGAGATTTAATGTTATTTGATTAAACTGAAATTTTGGGTTTTAGGTTCAGTATATGCAGTAACGTGGATAAAGAGTTTGTCATCCTTCACTATTTGGGATCAGAATTATTAAACGTACCCTATAGCTTATTTATCTGATGTATATAACACCCTCACTTTTCAATAAAAAAATATATATTATGCTTTTTAAAAATCAAAAACACAAATTATATTTAATATAGATAGTCAGCTAGCTAGACAGATATTTCCTTTCAATTTATTTATACTTGTCCATAAAAAGGCAAGAATGAGTATTAACAAAAAATATTGTACTAGAATAAAATAGGAAGTAGGAGTAGGAATCTTTTAAAAACCCAGTTATTTTGGCCTAATTTTTGTAAATTAATTCTTAATATTAACTATTTTTTAAAATATTTTTTTAAGCATTTAAGCAGGAAATGCACATTTTTCGTTATCTTACAATTAGATCCTTGGGTCTAGATTCTATTATCACCTAACTTAATGTTACTTATTTTATCACCGTGAAAGGCATAAAATCTGAGTCGACCCTGACGGAAATCAAATCTTTGATTTTAATACAGCAGGATTTCCATCCACTATCCACAGCATAACTTGCTGATAACTGAATTGATCTAGAGGCAAGTTCAGGAAATAGAAAACAATAAGAAATGCTCAGAGCAACATAGTCATAATCCGCCGACAGGAGAAAGCTTTGTTATTACCATATTATTAGCATGAAAAAGTTATGTAACAGAAATAAAGTGGGAAGCAGAGTGTAAAGAACCCAAGAATGCGTAACATTCTGATCTGCACCATGTACGGTAATTATAGATGTCAAAGTCAGGAACGGAAGCAGAAACATATGTTTTCAGGAATGGGATAGAGTTCCAATAGTTATTCTTCTGCTTGCCATGAAATGGTCACATAAGGGTAGAAGACAAGGGGTTCTTAATATTATTCAATACCCAATAATTATAAAAGTTTATTCCATGCACTTTGACCACTTCAGTGATTTGAAGTGGTCATGGTGCTTGGAATCTGTATGAGCAGCAATTTATTATGAAACACCGGAAATACGGAGTCAAAGCCCTCTGCTGCTGGATGTGTAATTAGCCAGTCTAAAACAAGAGTTCTTTGCTGGCTAATATCAACTTTGTGCATATTGGATGTCTGTCATCAGCAAAGATGGCAACAGGCATACAGTGGCAACATGTCCCCATGCTGCCCATGTCCACCCCTGGCAGCTAGAGAGTCATCAGCACAGGATGGTAGGGCTGCATGGATAACTTTGTCACAGTGTTGAAACAAAGGTAAGTTTTTAGTATTATTTTATTTTATTTATTATTTAAAATTTAAGGAGGGGTTGGGGGGAAGGGATGGGATAGGATAGGAATAGTTACTCTAACCAAAACAGCCATCATATGAATAATGGATATAGAGGTCTGTCCTCGTACCAGGCAAGTGTTGACCATTTTTCACTATGACTTTAACCTGTATTATTACCGTATTTTTGCTCCATAAGACGCACTTTTTTTCCCCTCAAAAGTGAGGGGAAATGTCTGTGCGTCTTATGGAGCGAATGTGAAGCTTTACTTACTTGTCTTGAAGCGTGGGCCGGTTTCACAGCGCGCACCGCAGTACTGGAACTTCAATTTCAGGTTCCGGTTTCCGGCGGGACTGAAAGGAAGTGCACACTCAGTGTGCACACTTCCTTTCAGTCCCGCCGGAAACCGGAACCTGAAATTGAAGTTCCAGTACCGCGGTGCACGCTGTGAAGCCGGCCAATTCTACAAGACAAGTAAGTAATTGGGGGACACTATGGGACAAGGGGAGGGGGGCACTATGAGGCACTATGAGGGGAGGGGGAACTATGGGACGAGGGGAGGGGGACACTATGGGACAAGGGGAGGGGAGGGGACACTATGAGGGGAGGGAACACTATGGGACAAGAGGAGGGGAGGGGACACTAAGGGAGGGAAAGTGCACTATGGGACAAGGGGAGGGGGGAGAACACTATGGGAAAGGGGGGAAAACACTATGGGATGAGGGGAGGGGGGAACACTATGGGATGAGAACACTATTGGAAAAGGGAGGAGGGGTTAAAAATCACTATGGGACAGGGGAGGAGGGGTTGAAATCACTATGGGACAGGGGAGGAGGGGTTTAAATCACTATGGGACAGAGGAAGGGGGGGTTAAAAATCACTATGGGACAGGGGAGGGGGGTTTAAAGATCACTATGGGACAGGGGAGGGGGGTTAAAGATCATTATGGAACAGGAGAGGGGAGTGGGTGGTAAGGAACACTATGGGACAGGGGAGAAAAAAAAAATATTCTGAACAAACTTTCCCATAGTAAGAAACACTATGGGGCCGTTTGTTCAGAATATTTTCTTTGTCTGGGTTTCCTCCTCTAAAAACTAGGTGCGTCTTATGGTGTGGTGCGTCTTATGGAGCGAAAAATACGGTAATTAGGCATCCAGAGAGACACTCTTCTGATTATGAAGACGAAATCTGAATCTCTCTTTAGAAATTTAATTTTAATATGACACATTGAACACCATGACAAATACTTACATGAGTTTATGGGAGTTACTCTCCAAATAATGTATTGCTCTAGAAATTTAGTCCAGGCAGGATTTTGAAGGATAAATTCATTTTTCCATCAGTGGTTGTCTAGTTAGGAAGCTGGCAAATAATGACATTATTGATGTTCAACATTCTGAATTTATATTCAAATATAAATGATTGCTTTTGTGTATTAAGCACAAATAGTCACATTCTCATAAAACCAAGTTCCCGATTAGCTACTTTTACGCAATATAATGTACAATTATAAATAACGGCCATTTTCATATTTTTAACCAACAAAAAGGCAATATCTTAATTAGCAGATCATATATTATTGTTTGAATTATAAATGGCATAACACATACTTAAGAGAATTTAAAAAAAATATTAAAATAAGTAACCATATTCTAAAAATGTCAATACTCACTGATACTGGATTTTTCCCAAAATACATGCTGATTTAATAGCATTGGCTAGACCATAATAAGAAATTTAACAAACTGACTGAAATAAAATTGTTTTCTCTACCTTAAATATGGAGTGGAAAGAGTTTCCTGCTCATGAGAAAGTACAACTGTTATTGAGCGGAATTCAAGGTTTTATAAGACTCTTGGTGGCTATGTCTCAATTCTTGAGTGAAATTGAAAAAGTATTTCATTTATTCCTTGATAAATCACCTACCTCTTATATTCCTTGTGAAAAATAGTTACAGTAAGAAATACAATATGGAACAGAATGCACGTTGCTTTAGATAGCAACGCTGTATATAGTTACCCTGGAGGCAAGAGGTGTGACCAACAGCAATAATAGATTCTTAATTAATTGCAGAAGCTGGTAGACATCACAATGTATTATTTCATTTAATTTCTTGTTAAGGAATCTTTAGTTGGAGGCAAGATTCCCCTTATAACCCCCCTCCCAAAACAAATTAAAAAATAAAAATAAACGTTATTAAACGTATTCATAGTAATAAAGGAGCTGCAACAACTTTAAGGGAACCTTATTTTTTGCCATTTTTTTCATATTATTTCAAATAAAATAGTTTTAATAAGACTGTTAAGCTCTTGTGATACCTATTTACCCCATAGGTACGAAATGATTTGGCTATCATCTTTGAAGTTTGCGTTTTGTTGTCAGATTGCTACAGCGTTGTTTGACGCAACGCCGAGTACTAAACGGGTTGAAAAAATAATTGCATACATGAACTTAATAATGAAATGGACATTCTGACATTTGTTTCCTGCACTTTGACTTAAACAAAATCAATTTACAGGGAATATCAGTTTGCCGCTGTGATAAATATAGATCAAATAGAAATTGCACAAGATAGTATGCTAAAACAACACAATACATCGCTTTGTAACGTAAGTTCAACCAGTCTGCTGAAAACATTTCTAATTCGCAAATGTATTTGAGAATTTCTGAAATGTACTATCAAAAAACTAAAAAAACTTGCTGTTGTCTTATTAAATTACTACTAATGTTAACTGCTAAAAAGGTAATAATCATGCATCAGCTAATATTTAGAACACTTTGATAGTATTTCTTCTTACATCTATATGCTTTAATATTCATGTAAACAGTGGAAAACAAAACTTTGCACATTTTGCACTCTTGGAATACATCCATAAAATCATTATTTAAGTTGAAGCTTCTATCATCCGACGCTTCATATCTCCCACTACCTCAAAGAGTGGTGCTGACCTCCGAAGGTCAATTTGCCAATGTGAATTGCTCACGATAAGCCACTTACTCATTTTCCTGTCACCCAACATCGAGGGGATGCATGTTACTTTTCTGCTGTCATTCAGGAGGTTAAAGTGTTAATCTAATTTGTATCCACCCTGGGTGAGTGGATATATCCCCCCCCCTCTCCATTGAGCAATAAAAAGACCTGTTATTGCTTAGTCGTCCACATATGAAATTCTTGCAACTTTATTATTATCTCTCCAGATTATTATTATTATTTTATTTTTTTTTATCCAAAGGATTCGAAAAGTACATCTGTTTGGACACCTGCAAAATTACTGCAAGCTGACATTTTTATTCCTGAACAAATTATTTAAATGTTAGATATGGCATCTGCTCGTAGGGGGAAAAAAAAAAGACTTTTACTGTTATTTCTCAGCTGCTAATAATTGTAAAACTCTAACTGATCAAATCCAGTTTAGAAAGGTAATAACCGATTTGCTTTATTCATTTGACTTAATTATTTCTCAAGTATTTTTTTGTAACATTTTTTGGAAGTTATTGCATGCAGACGAGCATGATGTTTTGGAAACCTGTAAAGCACTAATATGCATCCTCCAAAGCTCTGTCAAACTCACTCACATGGTCTCATGATATAAAGCTGACTGCCTGGCCCAGTCTGACAGCAGAACAGACAGAAAGCTGTCATCATGAGGAAAGACCAAAGATGACTGTTAGGAGGGTTTGGTAGTTGTTGTATTTTACCTAATAGGAAGTCTGAGCTCAGCATTTCCCGAAGCAAAAGAAGACAGATGAAATCTCTGGACACTTCAGTGTTTCTGCCTCTCAAAGATTTCCTGTCAAAATAGCCCTATATAGGAAAGAGGTTTTCAATAAGATTTTTTATTTTTTTTTTACTTGCGCTGGCAGGATTTCCAGTCTTACAGAGAAACGGGCTTGAAAAAAAATCTAGTTCTGATTAAGAAAAAGAAAAAAGTGACCTTGATTTACAAACAGAATTATATAAAACAAGTAGCAATAGGCTTTCTTCATGTTTTGCATATCCTCTCTCTCTCTCACACTCTCTCTCTCTCTCTCTCTCTCTCTCTCTATATATATATATATATATATATATATATATATATATATAACACTCCCATGATGTGTATAAGACAACCTCAATTTTATTAGCTCAAAAATTAAGAAATCAATATTTTAAACATCAAATAAAACAACTTTGATATTTTAGAGGTGACTTCTATGGAGAACTACACACTTCTGATCCTCATGCCTCCCCTGTGCTAGGGTACTCTGTGAAGTTAATGGCTCTATAATGCATGATGGGAGTCTACAGCTCCCACAATACAGAAAGTGGTGTGAGGGCATGCTGGGACATCACAGTGGTATTCCCTCTGCTCCCTGATCCCCATTTACTCCCCCATGAATATAAATCAGAAAACTAGACCTACCTGAGGTGTGGCAAACCTTAAAGGGACGCCGTAGGCACCCAGACCACTTCAGTCCATTGAAGTGGTCTGGTGCCAACTCCCATCATCCCATTTTTATAAACTGCAATAATTACCTTGCAGAGTAGAGTCCTCCTCTAGTGGCTGTTTACCAGACAGCCACTAGAGAGACTTCTGCATTCTTAGACGACTTTTGGTAGTCTAAACAATTTGTCGAAAATCCCCATAGGAAGCCATTGCCATGCATGCGCATTAGGTTTAACTAATGCAGGTCCCTTCTGTGCCTAGTGGGAATCGGGCCCTGCTAACACTTAAGGTCTAGCAAATAGCATACAGTTTGAAGTTTTAAGCCCTGTATGATGATAATCAGTGACTGCTGCTTAGGACACAAAATGCCCTGTCTTGTATCCTCTACTATTGTAAATAAAACCCTTTTAAATTAAAACAAAATACCCGCTATATGTAATTCGCAGCAACAGCAGGGAATTATAGATTTTGCTCAAATGCCTGAAGACTGGAAGGCAGTCACCTCTTTTCTAATGATTTCTGAAAATGTGCATCGCACCCAATGTGTATGCACACCCAACAAGAGAGTCTGATCTGAACTTTTTCTTTCAATGATGTTTAGCATCTAAAGATTGAGGTATATCCATTCAAATATATATATATATATATATATATATATATATATATATATATATATATATATATATATATATATATTAAGGTATTGAACAGTCAATACCTTTTCTTATTTATGTCAATGTTACATACGATGGCTGCTTAATTTATGGAGATTTGCTTGACTAGGTACGAAAGCACAGTTCATAAAAATTTTGATTTCACTATTCATAAAATTAGTTCATGTTTGAGGCTCTAGCGCTAAGATTTCTTCCTGGATATACTCCTTGTGCTGCTCAAGCGTACGCAGTTTGTTCACGTACATCCGCTCCTTCAGATATCTTCACAGGAAGTAATTGGGAGCTGAAAGGTCGGCAAGTTCATTTGGGAATTTTCTGAAATGATCTGCTCACCGAATTGAAGTGGTGGCGGTACGCTCTTTGCATCAAAATAATGGACCTGACATTTTGTTTAAAATGTACCTTCAACAACAAGAAAAGAATAAACTACTAACAAATAAGTTATTTACCTATCAAATCCTACTCTTAATTTTGGACCACACAGTACAGATATATAACCTGGAAAGTATAATTCATGGAGATACATTCACGTAATCCAGCAATGGGATAATATTCTATAATTCCTGATAAAAGTTTAATAAATAATCAATATAAAATGAATGAAAGACCTACATTACATTAAATGCAAGTCCAGTAATAAATTACACCTCTAGATAATATGTTTAATAAATAGCTACCAAGACTTGGTTATGAAAAAGCATGTTGGGTTATTCATTACAAATTTACATATAATATATATATTAAACATGAAATAAATTGCCATATAGCTAGCAATATAGTTCACATCAGCAGTTTAATAAATAAGTCCATCAAGGTAGAGCTTGGTAGTATTGCAATGTTTTAATAAGTAACTAATTTTATAAGAAAATACATAAGGGTCCATGGGATATTTGAGGGGTTTAAGGTACACATCACATGTTTCCTAAATCAATTATTGAATAGTATGAGGCCAAATGCTACGTTCATACATTTATAACATATGTGAACATGGGGCAATATTAATAACACATGAAATATGGGACTTCATGCTATCTCCATATATTAATAATGCATGCAGTCACGATACATCATGCCATACATTAATGATATATGTTTTCATGGGATGACCCGCTATCTATGTGCATACTACATGCAATAAAAGTTAACATACAATCTAATACATTTCTATTACATGCTTTATTGGGACATAATGCAATATCTAAGCTTTAATAATGCATGCTTACATAACACATTATGTTATCTTCATATATCAATAATACACATGATCTTAAAACATCATGTTATACCTATACAGTAATAGTACATGCATTCACTCATGCAAGCGCAATATATTAATAATGCATACAGCTCCAGATTCTAAATACATAATAATAGAGGAAATAATGAATTGTCATGCTGTCGCATTATATTATTAATAAAGATAATTATAGGACATCGTGATGTTATTTTTACCTTCATAATCTATGCAAATATACATCAAATTATATTTATATATTGATGCGTGAAATCATTGGACATCATGTTAACTCTATACTTGAAGAATGCATGGAATTACATTCTTCATGATTCTATTTCCATACACTAATAATGCATGTAACTCTACAACCTCATACTACCATGTTATCTTCACATATTAACATTTGAAATCACATGACATTGGTTTTTCCATGGGACAGTGCCAAGGCTCTAGTGGTTAGGGCACTCGAAGTGTTCCTTTAAAAGTATATGTTATCAAGTTACATCCTACTGCCTCCATACTTTAATAGTGAGGACATCACGTTATATTAATAAATTAAGAGAACATGGGTCTACTATGAGTTTCCATCTTTCGTATGTGCATACCAACATTTTACATGGGACATTTTATTCTATATCAGATTATCAGTACATTTCTATTAAAAGGGATTAAGATACATCATATAATAACACATGGTTTCAGAGATGTCCATGTATGCTATTATATCACCATACAGAGCATGCTACTATAATGCACCTCCATAGTTAAAATGTATGCTACCAGGGGACATCATGTTACATCCATCTGTTAAGTGAACATTCTACCTGGTTACATCATGCTATCTGTACATATTAATAGCACCTGCTGTCAGAGGACATAATGCTATCTCCATGCATTAATGCTACATGTTGTCAGGGAACATTAAGGTATCTCCTAACATTAACCGTACATGCTATCGAGGGATATATTGCTATCTCTCTCTATTAACTGTGAATGTTATCATGTGCATGTGGTCACATCATGCATTCTTAATATATTAATATTACGTTCTTTCACAAGACATCATATCATCCTTAGACTTTAATAACACACGTTCAGTAGAGATATTATGCTATACTCATTCATTAATTGTACCATCAGTTTACAATATGCGGTCTCTTAAAAACATCATCCCACACACTGATAAAGTCATTAGTGAATTATTAGAATTACATTTGGTAATGGTTTGACAAATTACCTTGGGACCACCAGCCACCAGTCTCAGCCTGCATTGAGAGCCAAATCTCCTGCACTGAGCTTCTGGTCGCTCTCCTAAGCTAAATGCTGCCATGCAGAGTGTCAGTTAAACATTAGCAATTTGTTTGACTACTTACATTAGGGACACCATTGTACCCCTTGCACCATTAACGCTGCAGCAAGCATGCTCCTTCCATGTAGTTCTGGGCTGATTCTTCACCGTTCTCATGATCATTGAAACTCCACCAGGTGAGATCTTGCATGGAGCACCAGACCGAGTGAGACTGAAAGTTATTTTGTGTTTCTTTGATTTGCGAATAATCGCACCAACTGTTGTCACCTTCTCACCAAGCTGCTTGGGAATGTTCTTGTAGCCCATTCCAGCCTTGTGTAGGTCTCCAATCTTGTCCCTGACATCCTTGGACAGCTCTTTGGTCTTGGCCATGGTGGAGATTTTGGAATCTGATTGATTGCTTCTGTGTACAGGTGATGACATGATTTTTTTTTTTATTATTATTATTCTGTCTCTCACTGTTAAAATACACCTACCATTAAAATTATAGACTGATCATTTCTTTGTCAGTGAGCAAAAATTCAAAATCAGCAGGGCTTCAAATACATTTTTCCCTCACTGTATGATCCACTTTTATTTGAGTATGAAAAGTTCTTGACATCTGCAAACTTTTAAGTAAAAGGCAAATATTTGGGGGTGAGCCTGAAAGGGAAAGCCTTAATCTACCCTCCGTCCCCTTCTCTGGATTGCCTTTTTATTTTATTTTTAAGTCTAAACTATCCCTCTGTCTACTCCATACTCCCTACCTCACTCTCGGGCCCAACACCGGATGAAAGGTAAGTTTATTGCTTTTTTTTTTTTTGTGCAAATTGGGTATGCTAAATTAATAAAAATAAAAAAACAACTTTTACTGAGAAATGCATGTTCTGCGTGTGCAAACCAAATATTATCCCTCTTTTTTATTATTATTTTATTATTTATATAGCACCACCAAATTCCGTAGCGCTGTACAATGGGTGGATGAACAGACATGTTATTTTATCTAGACAAATGGACGCACAGGAACAGAGGGGTTGAGGGCCCTGCTCAATGAGCTTACATACTACAGGGATGGGGTATAGTGACACAAAGGGTATAAGTAGGGGTAATGAAATAGGTTGCTAAAAAAGTATTCACTGAGAACTTATTCTTGTTTTTGACAGTTGCAGGAGAGGAGTCTTTGAGAAGAGTTAGAGTAACCTGTTAATTAAACAGTTTTCACAAAAGTAGCTTTAGAAATAATTTATTAGCTCATTGTTAACATTATCTAATAATCAGCCTTAAACTCTAAGAAAACTGTACCGAAAAAATGTGTTTTTTTCTGGCATACAAATTGAGAAAATGCTGCTGTCCTTATTAAAACAACATTAACAAGTGGACCTACGTCCCTTCAGTTCATTGAATATTCTGAGGTCATGTGTTTCACCAACCTTCAGAATATGTTATCTTCTTCCAGATGGATGCTTTGCAATATATCCTTGATCTTAGCTATCTAAACTATAAAATTCCACTGTATTATTTCGAAATGACTGTCCATGACTGAAGAGAAAGCTGTATGCTTAGACTAGTTGCAGAAGGTCGCCTAAATTAAATAATATGAATTTACCACCCTCAATGCAGAATATCATGTATTTGCTGGAGTTCATTGCGCAGCAGAGCCTGACATGTCATCATGTGACTGGTAACTACAATACATCCAACAAAATAATATAAATATCAGATATGTTTTATGATGGAAGTCAAATGTTTTAAGAAGAGCAATTTATTACAATATAGTTGCTCAAAACATGCCTGCATTAGGGACAAATATTCTATATATAAAACACTCCAAAAAGACACTTCAGCTCAAGCAATGTATAAAGACTGCTTATAAGAACACATACCACATTCATAAAAATTACGTTGTTATGGTGCCAGGAGGTCCCAGGAGCATTCTTACCTTCAGTAGTTAAACTGGTTTTAAATAGTTTAAACCCAAAGTTGCCTCCAGCACTGACCTCAGCTCGCCCCCCGGCTTCTGAAATTTCAGATTCAAGAAGTGTGGAGCGTCGCCTGGCAGGGGGTGTCACTGATTGGCTAAGGGCAGTCATCCGATGAGATCAGCCAATCAGTGACTCCCCACTCACAAAACTTGCTTGGAAAGAAATGTACATTTTCCAAGCCAGTTTTGTGAATTGGGAGTCACTTACTGGCTAAGAAAGTCAGCTAACCACTCTTGAATCAGTGGCTCCTCTCCTCCGTGGCACATCCCGCTTCCTGAATCAGAATCTTTAGAAGCCAGGCTGCCACCAGGGGGGAGTTGAGATCGGTACTAAAGGCAACTTCGGGGTTAAACCATTCCAGAACGGTTTCACCCCTGAAGGTAAAAATGCATTGGCACCATAACAACTTCATTCAGATAAAGTTGTTATGATGCCTAAACTGTCCCTGCTGCATGGAGTCAGTCTCACTGTTGGCTTAGAGATACAGATACCTTTACTTTACAGTGTTCTTTGGTGAGGAAATTAGGACCAGGAAACTAACTAACACTTAAGTATTATAAATACATGTTTTTAAAACATGTCAATGTTACTTTAAGTTTGGAATTTCCCATGCTATTTTTGGAGTCCTCACTAAAATGTCTAACCACCCACGGAATTCTCTACAGATCTGAGTGGAATGTTCTGAGTTGAGATTCCAGTTCCATCATTATGGTATTCTGAGATATGAGGAAGATACGTTTGGAATATTATCCCCAAGCTTCTGTATATGACTAAATCACACACACAAAGCCAGTGAAAACATTCCCATAGCTATTCCACAATTAAGAGGTCCTGGACTTCTAATAGCTCATTCTGAAGACATTAGGTTCTACAGAATGGTCTTTCATGTCCTCTCACAATATACAGACAAGTACTAGATCTCAGACATAGCAAAAACCCAAATTTGTGCATTTTATTACATAGAACGAAACAATTCTACTAAAAATACTGTACATTTGCTAATTAAATACTTATTCTATTCCAAGTCAAAAAACTTGCATTGTGATCATTTTCTGGAGACTATGTAAAAAATTAAATTTGCTCAAGAATGAGAAAAAAAAACTATTGTATGTTTACTGTATGTTTCATAGTGTGGTATGTTTTATAAAATAATTTGTTTTGTGTTCATTTATTTACTGTAATACATTGCGAAGTAAGCTTTAAAGTCTATTCTTGAATTTCCTAGGGCAGAATACTAGTAATTTATTTTACTGCTGAAAATAACTTCTTCTGTAGAAAATAATGTATTTGTTTTCCACGCACAGAGGAGTCTAAATCTTTACACTATACATTACATTGTATAGTTCCCATACATTTGTGACCTTTTCACACACAGGGAATTCCCTGAGCTCCTTCTGAAAAATTGCATTTCCACAAATTTATCACCAAAGATAAAGGCACTGTACTTTAGACACCGGTAGCTGTACTGGTCACATGAGGGAGCTCCTCGTCATACCACCTTGTCATACACCTGCAAATGAATTCAACTATCCTGTGTATTCACAATACGCAGACACATAATACATCATTATTGCTGTTGCAAGTTAAAGAACATTTTCTACTGTTCTCTTATATAAAGAAATTGTATTAAAATGTGTGGCTAAGCATTGTTAGTAGTAGGATGAAATATCCATAACCTGCATATATGTATGCATGTCCCTTAATAGGTCAGTGGGGAGATCAAACATCTCCCTCTCTGGCCCGGCAATCTTTAATGCTAGATGGGGGTAGCCGTATCCCGAAGCAATGCTCTGACATTAAGTGTAAGTATCGGAGCTCTGAGAAAGATACCAGTGGTCTGTGACAGAAAGAGGTATGGACCACTAGGGATCTGAATGTCCTCGCAAGGTAAGCACAGGGAGAGGGAATCATTTTTGTTTTTTTGTTTTTAAATAATTATTAAAATAAAAATAGCAAAGCCCCTACCCCACTCCTTATAGATACACACAGTATGCTCCTATAACCACACTACACCCCATAGACAGAATACTCCTACAGATACACCATATAAACACTTTTCACCCCTGTACATGCACTTTTGCACACATTTTACCCACTGTTCATAAACACTATAACCCACACCTATACACATATAGACACACTAGAGCTCCTAGATACACACACAATACAACTCAAATACGCATACACACATTACATCTCCAAGATACACACACTCTTCTGCCTCTATGCATACACACTACAGCCCAGCTATATACTCACATTATCTCCCCTATAATTCAGCTCCTAGATGCACACATAAAATGCAATCCTAGTATGCATAAATGCACACACTGCAACCTCTCGAAAAAACATGTACACACTCTACAGCTCTTATACACATACACACACACACACACACACTCTACAGCTCTTATACATATACACACACTCTACACACTCTGCCAACACACACAATCTGTAAAGCCCCTATGCATGCGCACACACTACAGCCCCTCGCTATTCATAGCACATGAACACACCCACACACTACTCCACAAACAACCCCTTGTACACACACCAGCACTGTTCCATGTTGTTTTTTGGGGGGTTTTCCCACTTATGGGATAAGTGCAAGTGTACACAAAACAAAAAAGACAGGAGGGATTCAAGGGAAACCAGAACATATGCAACATATTCACTTTCTCTATGCAAAACACAGGGAATTTTCCCCAACTGAGAGTACTTCAGTAGGGTTCAGTGTATAAACTAACATACTGATACTCATTTTGGAGGCCTGCTTGCCATTGTTGATGACATAACATGACCCTCCTATCGGGCATGTCTCCGCACTACAGGGTATGTGGTCTGCCCTTAGCCAGATTTATTGTTATATTTTGCAAATGCTTATTTGCACATTTTTATTCATTGGATTCTATAACTTTAACTTGAACGCATGAGCCCATTGTTTACTGTATTATGACATATCCCAGGCTGCCTGAGATTAGTGGGAGCTATACTTCTGGATGGTAGTTGCTAAATGCACCATTTTATTATAGCCCTCTCCTGATGAAGCATATGAGAAGTATAACTCACACTAATCTCATGTCGACAGAGACATGTATGTCTTGGCTAACATTAACATAATACTGGGATGTACTATACCTGTACTGCACAGTGGGTAATGTCATCCATGCATTATAGATGCACCTAGTCTGGACTGCCTGAGATTAGTGGGAGCTATGCTACCAGGCAGCAGCTGCAATTTACAGCTTAAGCTATTTTAAAGCACTTTGAGACACTGGGCAGAGCTATCGCTGTCTAAAAGTGTAAATCCTCCCCAGCCATCACCATGCTCGAGAGAACATCAGTGACGTCTGCTCCTGGTGCTTCAGCTGAAGAGGACCAGCTGTGAGAAGATGGCGGCACATGCGAGGGACATATTCAAGCAAGTAGAACTCACCTTTGCCTGCCCTACTTGGTCATCGGACCCCAGCAGCAATGTCACAGTCACTGTCTTTGCCAACTCTGCAAAGTCTCCAGGCGGTGACAGTGCCGCTTTAAATTAACCTTCTACACATAATGATATTCTGGGAGAAGAACTGAGACAAGAAATATCTGACATGCCAACCCATCTGCAAATATTAACATCAGACATTAATGGTGGCAACTCCAAACAGCAGATGCTGCCTTGTAGTGTAACGCACGTCAAATTGAAGCAAACTGGCCAATAGTGATGTCGCGAACATTAAATTTTCCGTTTGCGAACGGCAAACGCAAACTTCTGCAAATGTTCACGAACGGGCGTACCCGGCGAACCGCCATAGACTTCAATAGCAGGCGAATTTTAAAACCCACAGGGACTCTATCTGGCCACAAAAGTGATGGGCCCCCACCCACCTGAGTGGTGGGTGGGGGCCCTAAACAAGAATAAGGGGGACACCTAATGTCCTACCCCCTGGTCCCCACCCCTGAGCGGTGGGTTGGGCCCTAAACACAAATTGGGGGGGACCTAATGTCCTCCCCCCTGACCCCACCCCTGAGCGGTGGGTGTGGGCTCTAAATACCAATAGGGGGGTCCTATTGTCCTCCCCACGGCCCCCACCCCTGAGTGGTGGGTGGGGGCCCTAAATACCAATAGGGGGGGACCTAATGTCCTCCCCCCAAGCCCCCACCCCTGAGCGGCGGGTGGGGGCCCTAAATACCAATAGGGGGGACCTATTGTCCTCCCCCCCGGACCCCACCCCTGAGCGGCGGGTGGGGGCCCTAAATACCAATAGGGGGGACCTATTGTCCTCCCCCTCGGCCCCCACCCCTGAGCGGCGGGTGGGGGCCCTAAATATCAATGGGGGACCTATTGTCCTCCCCCCGGCCCCCACCCCTGAGCAGCGGGTGGGGGCCCTAAATACCAATGGGGGGGACCTATTGTCCTCCCTCCCGGCCCCCGCCCCTGAGCGGCGGGTGGGGGCCTAAAAAAATGTCCCCCGGGTGACTAGGGGTCCCCAAACCCTTAGTCACCCCCTCCCCCCCCAAAAAAATGATCCCCCTACCTACCCCCCTCACCCTAAAATTAAAGAGGGGGGGACATTTAACTAAGAACCTGTAAAAAAAAAAATAACTTACCATTCGATGTTTTCTTTCTTCTAAAATCTTCTTTTTTCATCCCCAAAAAAGGCCAAATAAATATCCATAATAACCGACGCAATAAAAAAAAAACAACGAGTGCAAAATAAAATAATCCATCTTCACCTGGCGAGGGCTCCGCGCAGACTGAGCTCTGCAGGGCGGGGGAGGGTTTATAAAGCCTTGCCCCACCCTGCAATTAGGCTCAGAGCACTCTGATTGGTGGGTTTAAGCCATCCAATCAGAATGCTCTGACAGGTAAATGAAGAGACTGACAGGTAAATCTCTACATTTACCTGTCAAAGCACTCTGATTGGTTGGTTTGAAATCCACCAATCAGAGTGCTCTGTGTCATTTTACAAAGCGTGGGAAAGTTCTTTGGAATTTTCCCATGCTGTGTAATTTGACTCATAACTCTCTGATTGGTTACTTAATCCACCAATCAGAGTGTTATGAGTCAAATTACACAGCGTGGGAAAATTCCACAGAACTTTCCCAAGCTGTGTAAAATGACACAGAGCACTCTGATTGGTGGATTTCAAACCAACCAATCAGAGTGCTGTGACAGGTAAATGTAGAGACTTACCTGTCAGTCTCTTCATTTACCTGTCAGAGCATTCTGATTGGATGGCTTAAACCCACCAATCAGAGTGCTCTGAGCCTAATTGCAAGGCGGGGCAAGGCTTTATAAGCCTTCCCCCGTCCTGCAGAGTTCAGCCTGCGCGGAGCCCTTGCCGGGTGAAGATGGCTAATTTTTTTTTGCGCTCGTTTTTTTTTTTTTTTATTGCGTCGGTTATTATGGATATTTATTTGGCCTTTTTTGGGGCTGAAAAAATAAGATTTTAGAGGAAAGAAAACATCGAATGGTAATTTTTTTTTTTTTTTTACAGGTTCTTAGTAGGTCCACCCTTAGTGGGCATGAATGCCTGCCAGTTCTGACCTGCCAGTTTTTCAAACCCAACCGTGTTAATGAAAGGTCTGTCTTCTTTGGGTAGCACCAGTGATGCACGCTTGTCACTGACTTGCCCTGTTTTACGCTAGCTATTGTTGTCCAACTTCGTTGGGTGATGATGTTGGGGGGTATGAAAGTATAATTGTTTTATGTGGGTTCATCTGATAAAAACAGTCAATATTTTATAATTGAACAGTGGTTGCGGGTTTATGCACTGTATAATCATATTTAAAATGGGTTATCATAGCATTAGAACCACTACAGCCCACTACCATGAATCCCAGGTCAAAGTCAACTCATTTTGGAATGACCTATTTTCAGCTATATACATATAACACTGCACAGACACTGATACTCAGTTACAGTGAGGGTAAGCAAACAAGAAACATTTCAAATTGAAAGTTAACCAATCGGGTAAATATTTTGCAAGTTGGTTCTAAATTCTGCACAACATGCTGTTATACAGAAATGCTGTTCTGAGTTTTGGAATGTCATTTATGAAATTTCCTGTGCTATATTGTTTAAATTGTTTGAAATCCATGCTTTATCAACAAACCAGTCAGGATATGAGAAGCTCTTCACTGATCTAATTAGGAGAGAAATAGCAGATATACAGAATCCTATGGAGATAGTGCAGGTGTCATAGCATCTTACAGAAATACAATAGACAAGATAATCCTGAGTTTTATGGAAAATCAATTACTCTTTAGTTTCCCATTCCCAGCGACTGAAACATGATATATTTCATATCACAAATAAGCTGTACTTTTAGTTACCTTGGAAACCAAAACAAGTCACTAAGTGTACAACCACGTACAACCGTGCATTCCGATAAAGCGGGCACATTGTCCGTCTCTAAGGCAGCATTACTATTTCTGTTCCGCTGCCTTTTGCATGAACTGATATATTTTGCTTTTTTTTTTTCAGAGCAGTAAGTGTGATCTTTTACAGGCGCAGAGTGTTCGCTGTCTCGCCAGACTGTGTTAGGGTAATTGCTTTACCATTCAGAAATCTGTTTGGAATATTATTTACAGAGTTTGTTAAAATACATATTTAATGCAATAACAGATTTTAAATAACTTAAAATTTCTTTGGAAACAGCCTTTTATGTACGCAACAAACAAACAGATTGTGTCAGTGAGGAAAAACAGAATAGGCAGCAGATCCTGTGAATGCCAGGTGCAGCCGAATATTTTTCTTTTGTAAAGTTCTGCCTTTACAGCTGTGGCAGTTCTAAGGTTAAAATTTATATATATATATTTTATCCTTAACAGTTACTTGATTTTATTACATTTAACTAATATGCAAAAGCATTCCTTAAGGTTTAGCTTTGGAAATGGACAGTGAATTGAATAAGCAATGTTTATGCTATTCATTAATATGCAAAAAAAACACCCTGTCCTTCAACATGTCCAAAGGTTACTGTGAGCACCACTCCAGTAAAATCGGCCTCCTGGTGTGACGTGGGAGTTCAGTAACTACTTGTATCCCCTACAGAGACCAGGAACAGGAGACTATGCAACATGGCCATTGAGAGTTAATATGCAAGTACAGATAGCACATGTATTTATTTAGTTTATTTTGTAACCAATGTGTCAGTATGCATCAGTATGCAACAGACCTGTGTGTGCGTGTGTGTGCGCACGTGTGTGTTTATATATATATTATTTAAAAGAAAAATGTCCTCATTCCTCCTTAATTTCCCTCTATTGGTCGCTTAATCTTTGAAATAAATCAACATTTAGAGTTCATACAGTTGTTTAAACAGCAATTGGATAAATACTTGCAATAACATAACATACAGGGATATCATTTTTAATTAGTGGATTAATAGCTGCTTGATCCAAGGAGATATGTGACTGCCATTTGGGGTCAAGAATGAATTTTTTCCTAGTTTGTAGCAACATTGGAAGCACTTCAGACTGGGTTTTTTTGCCTTCTTTTGGATCAACATTAAAAACCTATGTGAGGAAGGCTGAACTTGATGGTCGCAAGTCTCTTTTCAGCCTATGTACGGTAACTATGTATGTAACTATGTAAGACTGTCCCCATCACACATTTTTTTTTTCCAAATTGGGCCAAAACGCAATTCAAGTCTAGTATGTCACAGATTGTGCATTATAACTGAAACCCCTATTGGACCTATTTTATGGTGGCACGAGACCATAATCCAAATCATCAAACAGAAAAGGAAGGTTAAAATATAAGACACAGGTTTAGGCTATTCACTTCAGCCTTTAGTTCCGTAGTACGATGTTCAACTCGTGGACCTTCATGTTGTTAAACTATATTTTACTCAGTTCTCTGTCAGTCAGCAGCTGATTGTCACAGAATTATGGGAAATGTAGTCTATCAACAATCAGAAGACCACACAACACTTTCTAAATTTGTGTAGTCTAGCACAACTCTATAAACTGAGGGGGGAGACACCCTTTCGCACTGTAGATTTTGTGGACTGCATCTCCCCTGTTGATTTTCCAGCATTAAGGCTGTTAGAACATTATGGGAGATGTAGTCAATAATATATGTGATGAAGTTTGCCTATGCCTGCTTTAAACCCTGTTTAAGAATACTGTTGTACCAGACTCCTTTTCTAATGTACCAGACTCCTTTCCAAACTAGCCTGTGTATCCTACCACATATGAAAATGTTTCTAATTAACTTTTAATTAACCAATGTTTTATGTCACTAGCCAATTTATTGTTGCCCTTATAACCTTGTATCGAGCCTTTGATAGTTATGCTTGAATAGTCTGTCTAAACGTAAAAACTTAACGTGCAAGTATACATTCCTAAAATCACATCACTGTACATCACATATCATATACACAAGGAATTGCAAACCAAAGCCACAATTACGTATTTAGATAAATGATTCATTAAGTGATTCACATTATATAAATAATGCATTATTTTCATAAATTATAAATAAGAACAATATACATATTTATTGAGATTGAAAACGACACAAGCATATTCTTTCCATTTCCTATTATGACAGTTTCAAAGCAAGGGATATATTTAAATCATTTGCACTTGTTATACTTGTAATATTTGAGAGCTGGTTTAGAATGCACATGGCCTCATTGTTGTGCGATTATTAAAAATTGCTTCCAGAAATTATATCACTACTGGAGATAATTAGCTTTGAACACTTACAAAAATCCACACTGACTGTGATTTTTGTTCGGCATCAGTATTTTTTTTCAGAGTGTTCCAGCAATGGAACTCTATATGACCCACTGTAACAGTTCTGGAGTACAAAGGGTTCATGAAGAAGTAGATCTGCCCTAAATCTTATTTAAAAAAAAAAAAATATTGCACTTCGAAAAATAAAAAGTCTGAGGAAGGTTTTGCCAGATGTTCGCTAGAATGCAAGCTTAAGGTAAGATCATTTCACTGACTTTCTCTCATTACTTTTATAGAAAATTTCATTTAAAAAAATACATCTTGTCAAATCCAGATGTTCCGTGATTAATTGGACAGAGTGAAGTCGAGGGAAGAAATCCTGCTTTCTTTAGGGATAGGATGGGCGTTGAATGTTGTCGGCCCCTCTAGCACATACTTTGACAATGTACTTTTGGGGCCATTTATCACAGTTTGAAATGACAAATTCTATGCAAAACTTGTAAAAAACAAAGTAAGTTCATTATTAAAAACCTTATTCTTGAATTGTATACTTGCACCTGAATCTTTAACCTGTAGATTCTGAAATGTCTCTATAGAACAATGCAGAGAAGTCACCAACCACCAAAATAAAATGTATAAATATCAATGATTTTATATACTTTATGGCATCTTACGTTACTGCCTCTAATAAGTAAAAATGTGCAAACTTACACAACCATAATAAACACCCTTGTGAGGGCCAACTTGTAATTTCCTTAAAAGGTGTAGTTTTTTAGAAATATAATTTAATGTAATTTTATAGAAAAGCATGTTTGGTCTATTATTGTTATGTTGTATTAAAAGCGACATCACCTATTTCAGGATATGGCATGATATTTCAGAAACTACTCCTAAAGCCTACTGTGTTGAGCTCTTAACAGGAGAGTTTGCTTAGTCTTTGTATTGAAACAGGTGGATACAAGCAATGGACTTATTTATGTCTGTCAGTGGTAGGGAGTACTGGAACCCAATGCAGGATATCAGTGGCTCGGGAAAACATAAAAATAAGTATCCAATAACACTATATGGGAGGGATAAGGCAAAGGCGTGTTCAGACATAGCAGAAGGTCAGGGTAGGCAGCAAAGGTTTTTAAAGACAACTTGTTGTCCATTTTTAAAAATTAGTTAAGTATAATTAAGTGAATAGTTAGCACAAATGTGTCTCTTTCCATGTTTTGTAATGGAGCTTCATCCATTTTTCAGGATACCCACTTCCTCTCCAACCGTTCAGAGCCACCATAAGCCCAACTTTGTGATCATGAAGTTGCCTCTCTTTGAAAAGGCCTCTGATGGCTTTCCTAAAGGCTGGCACACATCTTTGCTGACATTGATGTGCTGGCTTCATTGACAGCACATCTGTTCAACTTAACAGTGTGATGTCTGGGGTCACTCCATCAACATCCAATGTCACTCCATATGATGTCCATGAAGGAAGGACTGAAGAATCGAAGAAACTGGGACAGTGAAGAGAAGTTTGGGAAGCTTATACAGTAGACAGAATTGGCTTTGGGTCTATGCTGGTATTCTATCGTCCAGGGGAGGTAGAGTTATTTTTTTAATTCAAAATTTCACAAAATCTAAGCATTTGCTAGGGATTTTGCTAGCACAATGCATAGATGAAATTGCCTGCAGAATCAAAATATGGAAAGTCAAAATCAGAGTACAGGTATCCTTAAGTGAAAATGAAGTTCCATGGAGTCAAGGACAATAATTAGCTGGGGTATAATATGGAAGGTAGCAATGAGCATCTAGTCTTCTGGTGTTTTATAATAGCTTGTATGGAGTTCAGGGCAGGAGAGCATCATTCTATGTATTTCAGGAATTTCGCAAAAAATTACTTCAATAAAAAGGCACATGGTGTCCGACTTCCTTCAAGCACTGGATTGTGGAGTAAGTCTTAATTTTTCTGATCGTGTTATATGGTGGTTCAATGGTTATTTTTTGTTGTTGTTGTAACTTACATATTTAAAATGTTGCCTTTTAAAAGACAGATTTCAGATTCCCCCAATAAGAAGAGTGATTCAGTAATAAAATTAAAGGGACGCTATAGGCACCCAGACCACTTCAGCTCATTAAAGTGGTCTGAGGTCTATGTCCATATTGTACTTAGTGCTGCAATGTCTCATTTGCATAGAGTTGATCAGGTTGTTGATTGTGGCCTGTGGAATGTTGGTCCACTCCTCTTCAATTTCTATGTGAAGTTGCTGAATATTGACAGGACCTGGAACACGCTGTCCAGATCATTCCAAACATGCTCAATGGGTGACATGCCCTGTGCGCATGCTGGCCAGGCAAAAACTGGGATGTTTTCAGCTTCCAGGAATTGTGTACAGATCCTTGCAACATGGGGCCGTGCATTATCACACTGCACCATGAGGTGATGGTCGTGGATGAATAGCACAACAATGGGCCTCGGGATCTTATCACAGTATATCTGTGCATTCAAAATGCCATCAATAAAATGCACTTGTGTTTGTTGTCCATAACATACGTCTGCCCATACCATAACCCCACCGCCACCATAGGCCACTTGATCCACAACATTGACATCAGCAAACCACTCACCCACATGACGCCATACACACTTTCTGCCATCTACCCTGTACAGTGAAATCCGGGATTCATCCAAAAAGAGAACACCTCTCCAAAGTGCTAGATGCCATCGAATGTGAGCATTTGCCCACTCAAGTCGGTTAGGATGACGAACTGCAGTCAAGTCGAGACCACGATGAGGATGACGAGCATGCAGATGAGCTTCCCTGAGATGGTTTCTGACAGTTTGTACAAAAATCCTTTGGTTATGCAAACCGATTGTTGCAGCAGCTGTCCGGGTGGCTGGTCTCAGATGATCTTGTAGGTGAAGATGCTGGATGTGGAGGTCCTGGGCTGGTGTGATTACATGTGGTCTTCGGTTGTGAGGCTGGTTGGATGTACTGCCAAATTCTCTGAAACGCCTTTTGGGACGGCTTATGGTAGAGAAATGAAAATTCAATTCAAGGGCAACAGCTCTGGTGGGCATTCCTGCAGTCAGCATGCCAATTGTGTGCTCCCTCAAAACTTGCAACAGCATTGTGATGTGTGATAAAACTACACATTTTAAAGTGGCCTTTTATTGTGGCCAGCCTAAGTCACACCTGTGCAATAATCATGCTGTCTAATCAGCATCTTGATATGCCACACCTGTGAGGTGGATGGATTATCTCGGCAAAGGAAAGTGCTCATTAACTCAGATTTAGACAGATTTGTGAACAATATTTGAGAAAAATAGGCCATTTCTGTACAGAGAAAAAGTCTTAGATCTTTGAGTTCAGCTCATGAAAAATGGAGGACAAAAACAAAAGTGTTGCGTAAGTAATTTTGTTCAGTTTATGTGTGTATGTATATGTATATACCCAGTCATACTTGAAAACGAGAGAAATCTCAAAGTATCCATCCTGGTAAAATATTTTCTAAATAAATAAAAGGCAAATACACAAGTTCCTCTTAACCCTTAGTATAAACATATGTTCCTCTTAACCCTAAGTCTAAGGTAAATTATTCTTAATCTACACAGTGAGGTACAGTAACTTATTCTTAATCTACAGTGAGGTACACTGCTTACCCTGCATGTAGGTTTTCTTTTTGCAGGGTTTAATGGCACTGCTGTCCCATAAATGCAGTGTGATTTTTAAGTAGTCTTTTTTTTTTCCTTGCAACTTTTTTAACTTTCCAAAAATTCCAATACGGAAGTCCAGATGCTCTGGGGTTCACTGCTCAACAGTTTCTAAACTTCTTTCTGATTCTGTCAAGAAACATTCTCATCTGCTTGGCTCAAAAGAGGATAATGTGTTAGTCATGCCATTCTAACCCATAAAGGTTTAAATCAGGCTTCCCCAAACTCCGACCCTCCAGATGTTGCTGAACTACAACTCCCATGATTCTCCGCCTATGTATTTCATTCATAGAATCATGGGAGTTGTAGTTCAGCAACATCTGGAGGGCCGGAGTTTGGGGAAGCCTGGTTGAAATGAGAACCTGAATAGAGTAAGATAAAGCACAGTTTAATTTCTTGGGAAACTAAGATCTTTAAAGACAAATCGATACAAATTAAACACCATTAGTGTTATCTTTAAAATATAAATATTTTTTAAGTTTATTTAAAAAGCACAAAGAAACTCTGAGTTCTGAATTCATCCAGTAAAAGGGATAATGAACCAAATTTAGCTTCAAAGCCGGATGCCAGCTGACACATTTGTTTTTGAGAGCCTTTCCCGCGAGCTAAAACGTCTTTCTGACAATTAATTTGCATGAATAGGATGTTTCCCTTAAAATAATATATTTTTCAGGTTTTTTATTTTATTTTTTATTTTTATTATGAGCTGTCTGATAGCTAGCACTAACACAAGTTTTAACCTCACAGATGGCTAAACAACCATTATGCAACATCTCTAGTAATCCATTAGTTAATCTTTAGCAAAAGGAAATATATTTTATTCTTTGATTCCGTACAATTTTCCTCTTAATATACTGAAATATTACGCAGCAGTTTTTGTTTTCTCTCCATTAATCTTAATCTTTGAAAATTATTTTCTTAACAACTGTTTCTGTAAAACCGTGTAAAATGCTGAAATCACTGCCGTTATATGCAAGTTTTACAGCTGAAATGAAGCTATTGCTACAGGAACAAATTAACAACTGCAAACGACCGCAGTGTAGATGCGTTAAATCTCAAAAGCAATGTGACATTTAATGTTCACTGTGTATCTGTAAGAAAGCCTAAGCATTTTTAATTATTGCAAAAGAGGGTAAAAACATTTTATCATGTATACTACTGTTTATTGTAACTTTAGTATTTGGCAAAATTAGCATAAAGAAACCTCCTTTATCACAAACTGTTTCCAAATGGCAATATAGAAGATCATTTGAGCAGTTATTTAGAGAATTTCATTTTTAAACTATTTGCTCACTTTATAGTAAAATTAATGTGTAGATTCATTTCTGCAGGTAACTGGTACTTTCCTGTAAGTATTTGGTGTGTAATTCAATTAACTATGAAATTTGGATAATTAAATCTAAATGACAAAACTGAGATTAAAAGTCTGTGGTTATAACTAAGTTGGAGCATTTTTACAGATTATTCAATTTTGCCTAAATGTTGCCATCCGGATCTAATGCGCTATAGTTACAGTTTTTAATAAATGACCCCCATAGTGGTTGTTCACTAAAGGAGGTTAGGTTTATTAACCAAAATAAAATGATCAAAATAGCAAAGTTATGAAATTAACTTTTAGATTTTTTTTTCCAGTTTTGGTACTTTGGTGAGTATTTTGCAATTATTGTCTTGATACACCAAAGCTCCAAGTTTAACCCCTTAAGGACCAAACTTCTGGAATAAAAGGGAATCATGACATGTCACACACGTCATGTGTCCTTAAGGGGTTAAAGAAACACTATAGGGTCGGGAACACAAGCATTTATTCCAGGCCCTATATTATTAAAACCATCATCTAGCACCCCTGCCTCAACCTCCCCACCTTCCTAAATATAGCAAAATATTACTTTTATTTCAGTCTGCTGCTGCTGCTGACCCGATCTGCCTGATTGGCTGACATCATCAGAAGTGGTAAACTCAGCCAATCACAATACTTTCCCATAGGATTGGCTGAGACTGTCAAGGAGCAGATCAGGGGCAGAGGCAGGACAAGAGCTAGCACAAGTCAAACACAGCCCTGGCCAATCAGCATCTCCTCATAGAAATGCATGAAATCAAAGCATCCCTAAGAGGAAAGTTCAGTGTCTCCATGCAGAGGGTGAAGACATTGAATGTCAGTCACACTGTGCAGCACTGCCCAAGGAAACACCTCTAGTAGCCATCTGATGAGTAGCCAGTTTAGCCATCCCTAGGCTGTAATATAAACATTGCATTTTCTCTGCAAAAAGCCTGAAAGGAATAATTCTACTCACCAAAACAAATGCAACAAGCGGTAGTTGTTCTGGTGACTATAGTGTCCCTTTAATCTCAAAGTTCCCAAGGTTATTCACACCCTTTGAACGACATAACCCAACTTGACATGCAACATTGAATTCAGTCCATACCCTAAAAACATATATGTGTAACAATAGACACTTCTATAAAAGCTACGTGTATCCTTTCCCTATTTATTTAACATTTCCTTTATATGATACATATGGTGACAAAAAAAACTGAGATACACATACATATGTCTAAAAGTACCAATGTATTTATTTGTGTTCTTTTTTTTATTGATATATAAGACAGCATAATAGAAGATATAGTGAATATGCATTACCCATCCATATGCTCTCATTTCAACCATCATTCTTCCTTTAGATTAATTCTCTATCATTTTGAGAGAAAGCAGACATTGATAAATATACGAATAAATAACCAGTCCTATACGGACATGGATATACCCGTAATATCTGATAAAGTGATTTTGTAAATGTGGAAGTATTTATTTATTTTTTTAAAACATATCATAATTAACCAAAATCAATTGAATCCACTGCTTACAATCTAAATATATAAAGAAATGAACATTCTTTTCTAAGATTTGTAATGTTGCCATTGAGATATGGACTTGTAACAGATGATGCTAAAGCAGGAGGTTGTTTTAAACAATCTGAATACATTTTTTAGAATGAACACATTGAAAATAGCATGATTTCTGTGTCAAACACATATATTAAATCTAATAACTTCCCTTTCAGCTATTAAATGTATAAGATGCACCATTAATAATCTGTTATGGCCCATCAAAATAATATTTAATATTCATATGACAGCACAGTCTCTGCATACAGCAATCCACATTTCCAGCATTAGACACATAATTAGTAAACATTAAAAGTATCATATCCTGGAGTCTGTTTCAAAGCCTAATGATGTTTTATTAAATTTGTTCATCTTAATATGTGTAGGCCAGAGACATTGCAATGTGTTATTTGCATTTTATTGCATCTTTATTCACCGTCCAGTTTTGCAGTGTAGAGATGTGGAAAACCTACGAGTTTGCTTCATAAATATTTATGTTAGGTCCTGTTAATCAAGACAAAACATGGATTGAGCCATATATATATTAACCCCTTAAGGACACAACTTCTGGAATAAAAGGGAATCATGACGGAATATTTCCATCATGTGTCCTTAAGGGTTAAAAAAAAGTAGAAGAAAAACATTGGTCCATCCTTCCTTTGCATTATAAAATCATTGACTGATTTACATTTTCCCCACCCCTTCCTGTCAAGGCCGCACTTTGACTGACAGACGCTCACTCACTGACAGACGCACACTCACTGATAGATGCATACACTCATTGACAGACACACACTCTCATATGCACAGACAAACAATGACAAACTCACACTCATTGATTTAACACACTGATAGACAGACATACACTTACTCGGGCACACACTCACTGACAGGTGCACACTCTCACTGACAGACGCACGCACTCACTGACCAACACACACACACAGACTGACAGACACACACACACATTCACTGACACACTTACTCACTCAAATTCACTGAAACACACTCACATTCAGACACACACTCACATTCACTGACACACACTCACATTAACTGACACACACACTCACATTCACGAACACACACTCACTCACACTCACTGACACACACACACACTCACATTCACTAACACACACTCACTCACATTCACTGACACACACATTTCCCCACACTCACAATTATTATTAACAGAATTTAAAAAAAAAATTAAATGCACCCAGCCTCCCGACGTTTGGGATAGCTGGGTGGATTTCTCACCTGGGGTCCAGTGGCACTGCTGGGCAGGGAGGAGGCAGGATGCACAGGAAGGCAGGCAGGCAGAATGCTGCAGAGTGAAGCCTGGAGCCGGAATATGATGTCAAATTACGGCTCCCTGCATTACTGGGAGGGAGCTGAGCAGAGAGCTCAGGGGAAAGTGCCCCTTTCCACGGCCGCCCGCCGACTTGCCCAGGGGGAGCCCAAAGGTGGCCAGCCGGCCAGCTCTTGGGCCCCCAGAAATCGAGGCAAACAAGGTATTTGCCTGGGCATTTGGGGTCGGTGTTTTTTGCCACCCCCTGGAAATTGCCGCCCAACGCAAATGCCTTGTTTGCCTCGCTGCAAATACGTCCCTGCTATAACCTCCGATCCAGTACTAGCACGGTATTTAGCATCCCGCAATACAAAAATAAAGTGACTCGATCCTCATTTTCCTACAGAACACCGCAATTATGGAATAACCTCAGGAATCTTCATTCAATCTAAAATCTTTTAAGAGATCTATGGCAATTTACCTCAGCACAGAATGCACCTGCCATGGTTAACCCCTTGAGGACACATGACATGTGTGACATGTCATGATTCCCTTTTATTCCAGAAGTTTGGTCCTTAAGGGGTTAAATATATTTATTACCTGTTATGTATTAAATTTATATATGTGTGTATGTATATATATATTTATATATATATATATATATATATATATTTATAGTTTGTATATTGTGTTTTTTTTAATATTGTATCCTATTGTAACAATGCAATGTTTTGTGGACCCAGGACATACTTGAAAACAAGAGAAATCTCAATGTATCCATCCTGGTAAAATATTTTATAAATAAATAAATAAATAATTTTACGAACATTTGATTTGAAGACTGGATATTTTTGTCATATTTAAGGAAATAAGAAACGCTGAAAGGCTGAATTTGATGAATGTGCATGATTAAATCTTAATGATATAACTAAAGTGTATGACACATTTTATAAAAATAATTTGTTGTAAAAAACAAAATAGAGTGATATTCAGAAAAGGGTTATACTAATTATGTTTTAAGGGGCTCTCATCCTGCATTAATAAGAAAGCTACTCTGGCATTAATTATCAAAATAAAATCCTGTTGTTTTCCAAAATGTTACTTTAGACACCATTAGCTTCCTGGTAAGTAAATCATTAAATGGTAAATTAATGAAATATGTCATGGCATATTTTAATCCCACCTGGACTCAAATATATTTTTTTCTACTAGCATTTTAACTAGCATTATGTTGTATTTCAACAAAACAGAACCACACAAAAAAAGTAATTATAGAGTATAATGCAATCCTGAATGTAGAAGGTACACCTAAGCATGTTTTCAGATGGTAAAGCTTATTACCATAACAAGGTACTATGGCTTCACTTGGCAAGCATCACTGCAGAGTGAAGCATTTTTTAGGAGTCGATTGCCGTTAACAGTTTCTCTGCAAAGATTCAATGAGAGAGAATTCAGCGGTAGCAGATAAATGAATTCCTGTGCAATGTGAATACCAACTCTGGATCAAAGAGGAAGGTGAGTAAAACTTAATGGACTTGATTTTCTTTTACTTTGTTATGCACCGCAACATGAACGTTGGGAAAGAAAGGGCTAAAAGTGACAATATTAAGGGGACAATAATTTACAAATCAGGATTATGCTCAATTCTCATCATGAGAATCAATCTAGAAATGCTTCTCAAAAATATGTTTGTGGAGTGTACTGTATTAAAGCAATATCACAGTTTAGTTTGAACCCTCCATTTAATGTAATAGTTACATCATATATTATATTATATTATATTATACCTTAATTATTTCTGTGTTTTAATAAAGCAGATTATCAGGATCTGATCTCTAAGGTCATTTTGAATATTCATCATATAACTACACCTAGTCTGTAGGAGGCAGTGGTACAGGGGTGGAATAATCACCATAAATAATTTCAAGAGCATTGTAAATGGAGAGATGGCCTCCAGTTATGGAAGGTCACACCGATTGGTTCTCAATAAAGAGTGCAATGACCAGTTCTAAGGGAAGTATAGATTGTTCTGTGCATATATTATACAAAAACATTACAGAGCTCTATCGTGCACTACCTAATGTTGTTGAGATGATGCCGTCACATAATCTAGTCCTTATTTTTACCTGCAATAAACTTAATTTCTTCTTCTTCCTAGGTTGTTGCTGTCCCTTGTCCCCACAAACACTCCTAAAGAAATAGACCCTACTATATTATTATTATAATTTTACTACTAATATAGCGCAAGCAAATTCCTAGCTTGACATTTTCGTTTAATCCTTGCAATTCTGGTTTTGTATATTGGCATTTAATGCCCAGTCTCTTTTATTTTTCGCTAATCAGAGATGAAAAACAAATTATGTTGTAGTCTAATTTGTCATGCTACTTTACAGAGTTTAAAGTTAAAAAACTTTAAGCACAATCCAGAACGATGTTCTATACAGCATCGAGGCATGCTTATTGAACAACACAACAACGAAGCCATACTAGTGATAAAGCTGACAGAATTCTTCTTTATATTTATCCATTTTGCCATCAACATTCTAAGACATAATTTTACTGCAAAGAAAGAGCACGCAGGTCTCACCACTGTGTTATTATCCAGGATCTATTATGTTTTACATTTTATAAAAATCTTTAAGTTAGATCTTTGACATTTTACTGCCTGGAAAGATATACACCCCCCGATGGGAGGCTTTGATGTGCATTTTGTGGATTAAATAATCTGAGTGGAAAGCAATGAGTTTCAAGCCAAGAAGGGAACTGTGGAGGAAATTTTACCTCCTGCAGTGTAAGACGCCGACAGACAGTACCTTTAGCTCACCCTCTAAATTTAATTTCATACATATTTACTGAATATTTTCCTTCCTACTGCTAATTCTTTTGAGACCAAATTAAGAACAAAGATCGCACAAACTGGCTTCATCAAATAAAAATGTAAATATTCTGCATATCATTAGTGGTTCAAAAATGTTATTTAAATATTTTTGCAAAATGCAATAGCTTTGCTGTAATATTTCTTGCAAGTGAAAAGGAGGAATAAGTTCCTTTTCTCAGAGCAGCCCACGGAGGTTTCAGTCTGTTTATTCAAACCTCTGGAATCTAGAACATTTCAGAATGGATCAAATAATCAGGTGTCTGACGAGGATTGAATTTTTATTAAGCGACAATGACCTTGTGTTTCCGTCTTAAGAAAACATAATCATTTTGTTTAAAACTATCTATGCATGAACATGCCCAATTTCAGTAAATAAATGCTGTTTTCCTCTATGCGACCTATTTGTATTAGTTAAACAAATTACTAAGAAATTTCTTAAAATGTAATAATAGAAATATATACAATAGCATGAACATTCTATTATAAGAGGAGTTATTGGGTTTATGTACTATATCAACTTAATTTCCCATTTTTATTTAATAAGAGTCGTTTTATACATAAATGCATTATTTGCAAAAATACTATTAAACATAATAAAGGCAAACATCATGGGAAAAAAATAACAAAGAAATAAGAAAAATTGAAAAAAAATCAATAAATAAACACAAATGGAGTGTAAATGCAGACTTAGCTTTGGTCAAGGTTGAGTATACAATTTACTTGTCAAGAGTACGCAGTATGTTGACCAATATTTAAAGGCAGACAATATAATGTGACTGCACATGGAATACTGTATTAGCTCTAAAATAGTAGCTAGTGCATAGAGTGACATGAATTGTCTAAATGTAGGATATCCAAAGTATAGGCATGCAATGATAGGCATGTAATTTATCAGCTCTTAACCGTCTTGAGATCTGTTGCTGGATCTTTCATGGTCAAAAGAAGGTCCTAGTGACTGTTTCATAACTTTGTTGCCCCTCAGTTATCAGTGTTGTTTTTTCTCATTTAGATATAACGGTACGACTTCTTAAATATCATTATCAGAACATTCAGAGAATATTTGAATTTTGCACAGAAAATTAGGAAAAAACATTCCAAAGTCAAGTTTCGGGCAGTGAAAATATTTAAATGATTGTGCTGACATAGTGTGATTGTTTTAATTAGTGAAAAGAAATTATGGTGAATGCATTCAAAGAAAAATAAATAAAATAATAAATATTACACTATAGGCACATATACAATGTTAATGCATTCTATGACATTTAGTCTAAATAATTAGCTGCATTGTTTTTTGCACTCCAAATTTTAGTTTAGTTTATGTATGGAGTATGTGTGTGACTGTTGATGTTTGAATGCAGTCGTGCATTTTTGTGCAGTGCATACACTTCCACACACACTGACACACATACACACACAGATACACATACACACTGACACACATGCAAATACACAGACACACATATACACACACTGACACACAGATACATAGACTCTCAGACATACTGGCACATGTTACACACACAGAAACACACAAACACATACACTGACACACAGATACACACAGACATACATACTCACACACATACACACAAACTGACACTCAGACACACATACTGACACAAAGACACACACACGCACACACACATAGAAGTCATTTTTTAACCACCCTCCCGTTTCTTACCTTTTGGGTGCAGGTGGGTTACTGGGGCTGTTGGGAGTCGGACTGGCAGCTAGCAATCCCCTTCTCACTATCTTCCTCCCACGCGGAGCAAGCTGGGAGGAAGCGACCGGATTTCATTACTCCCAGCAAAGGCTGCTGCTGACATTTTTAAAGGAGCCCGGTCTCGCTATTAAAGGGCCACAGCGCTGACCGGACTGATGTATACACAAGGTCAACATGACTGTATTTTGTGCCGTGCCGTGCATTGGTAAATACTTGTTCTCATGGTGGTGGTATTCTTAGCTAAAGTAACTCAGAACATTTTCATCATTGCTTTATCCAAGCATGGGTTACAGTTTGCTAAATATCTGATAGCAGTGGGCTGACTACCACATGGTGGTATAAGGGGATTTATGGTGGTATATGGTAGTTAAAAGGGATTTAGTAAACCTGTGGCCACTGTTCTATCCATTTGTTCTGTTATCAGTAATTAATGGGCTAGCAGGCGTTATTGGGTTTTATTGGGTTTATGGAATTGTGTGCATGTATTATGGTGGTGGTTAGCAGCCATGCATCTTAACTTAAGCTCCTCTCTTCTAAAAAAAAATAGTTTTCAGCAGAACTGAAGCTATGTCCTCTCCTGCACCCTTGTAGTGCAGGGTTAAACATATCCAACGGTTCAGACTCCAGAACAAGCAGGTTTTGATTTGCCAGGCTACTTCCTTGAGTGCACAAAATGTAAAGGCTAATGATGTAATGTGTCAGAATTTGCACACAAACAAAGAATTTTAAAATTAATATTAGTTTTTTTTATTGTTTTGCATTGGTTGTTTCAGCTTACATGTCTAATGCATAATCTATACAATGCATTAATAAAAGATTGGGTCAGCTTCATCCCAGAGTTTCCCTTTAATTTTTAATATGCAATACTGGTCTTGCTGGAGAGGAATATGCCCTCTGCAACAAAAAGCATATCTTTACATATGTGTATATTGTTCATGAGAAATATTATTCATGATATATTATATCAACGTGCAAACAATTTTTAAAAAGCATTCTTCATTGTCAACAAGTTTGGCTTGTAGTTATCCAGAATTTACACATTGTTAAAATTATTATTTTATTAATATATTCATATTCAAGTTAATATTACGTTAATTTCTTATTAAGTATAGCAAATAATAATGTAATCTTTTTTAAATACACATAATATTTTTTAGAAGAAAATGCGCTCTATGACTTTTATATCTAAGATAAAATAAAGGCGTAACAAATAACAAACAAAAAAAAAATAGAAAAATAATTGAATTAAGTGTATATTTATTTCTCCTTTAATGTTCCTGATTGCTTATGTCAAAGCTGACATACTGTGTTAGAAATATTCTAGGAAATCTAAGTTACACAAAGAAACATTTAATTTAACTACCAAGCTCTGCCCTGTGGCAGAGCTAATGGACAAAACATCAAATCCATCTATTTTAATTTATGAAAATTAAATGCTCTCTGCAGCCAAATGAAACAGTGTTCTGCCCCTGGTAAAAGCAGAGCATCACCGTCAAGACCACATAGGCTGTGTTCACTGGTCTTTTCAGTCCACAATATCTTCGATATGATTCAATCATCCTGTACTTCAAGCCAGGATTTCTAAAACACACACATAATTTCCATATTCAAATGTCAGAAAAAGCAGACGCATTTGTTAATCTTTTATTTAACCATGGAAATCATCAGGTCGTCAAAGAATTCTAAACAGTATAGTTAGGGAAAAAGTGTATGCTTTCTGATTGAATGCAGATGCATACTCTATGTCAGAGAAAAAATAAATAAAAAAACAACCTAGCTTTCAATAATGAAATTAGTGGTTATATGTATATCCAAAATTCCTGTCTGCCAGCCCCTAAGAACATTGGGAATTTAGATCCACAGAAGGACCATTTTAAGTCTATTTGGCAGAATATACAGAATTCTACAGCTCCTGGGAACATCCTTTTCCAATAACATTTATAGTTTTCAATAGAAATTAAAAGAACCACATGGTAGAGGGCTTTCCTGCAAAAAGTACGTTAAGACGGAAAATAAATGTAACTTGTCATAATACTTGGAGTAATCGAGTACTTTTTTTTATCATGGCTTAAGGTGTTATATATAACAAAAACTTTTTAAATAAATGAAAAAGGAAACCTTTTTTTTTTTTTTACAAACAACACTATCATTTTCAAATACTTGTAGTAAAGTCATAATTTACTGTGCCTCGTTAAGAGTAAAATTGATGGCTGTTTTCCTGACCAGTACTTGGATCAAACCAGTGACTGCCTCGGGCTTTATGCCTGGAGTTTAATTGATGGTTCTGAATTTTTACATGACAGCACTTGTTGAAATGGTCAGTTTAAGAATCCGACCAAATGTCATATTCTAGGGGTTAGATGGTGTAATTTTTTTCTTCCTTGTTTTCATTCTGTATAGGATATATGTGGGCTGTTTAAAAAGCATATGGCCTATACCTTATTACCTTATTACTGTGAGTTATTTTTTTTAGATTTAGATATTAGGCCAATATATTTCATGTATGCTGTATTATTCTATATTCATAGAATGTAATGGCAGATAAGAACAGTTTGTCCCATCTAGTCTGCCCAATTTCGGAATACTTTCATTAGTCCCTGGTCTTATCTTATAGCTAGGATAGCCTTATGCCTATCCCATGCATGCTTAAACTCCCTCACTGTGTTAACCTCTACCATTTCAGCTGGAAGGCTATTTCATGCGTCCACTACCCTCTTTGTAAAGTAATACATCCTGAAATTATTTTTAAACCTTTGCCCCTCTAATTTAATATGATGTCCTCTTGTTGTGGTAGTTTTAGTTTTTTTTTTTAAATATAGTCTCCTCCTTTACTGTGTTGATTCCCTCTATGTATTTAAATGTTTCTATCATATCCCCCCTGTCTCGTCTTTCCTCCAAGCTATACATGTTAAGATCCTTTAACCTTTCCTGGTAAGTTTTATCCTGCAATCCATGAACCAGTTTAGTAGCCCTTCTCTGAAGTCTCTCCAAAGTACCAATATCCTTCTGAAGATACGGTCTCCAGTACTGCGTACAATACTCCAAGTGAGGTCTAACCAGTGTTCTGTACAATGGCATGAGCACTTCCCTCTTTCTACTGCTAATACCTCTCCCTATACAACCAAGCATTCTGCTAGCATTTCCTGCTGCTCTATTATATCGCCTACCTACCTTTAAGTCATCTAAAATAATTACTCCTAACTCCCTTTCTTCAGATGTTGAGGTTAGTACTGTATCAAATATTCTATACTCTCAACATATAGATGGACTCTAAAGATGTTTGACTTGTATTGCTTTTTTTTTTTATTGACCACTTTAATATTTTTTATCAAATATAAGCTTCGTTCTTAAATATAAATATAACCAATATAATAATCACATCTCTCTCGACATATAGAGTGTTCATTTTTAAAGGTATACAATAGATTATCATTATGCTAATTAAGCCATTTTGGCACCAATTTCAAATCGACAATCCCTCATTCCCATATTTAAACCCACATATGTCAGATCACTTATTTTTATCTCCACTTGAAGAAGCCCTAGAGGTGAAACACATTGTGGTTACTATTTATGCTGTTGTAACCTGTGTTTTATTACTGTATGAATAAAGGTACTTTGGCTTATTTTACACTTTACTAGAGTGTGCCATTTTACTCTTTTTTTTTCTACATTTTTATTAATACTACTATTTTATTTGGATTTTATTTTATTTCACCTCATACTGCCTGGCACCTGATTTTTTTTCTCCAGTGAGTACTACTCCAAAGACATCATTGGTAGGGATTATACCATCCATGCCTGAGCCATAGGGCAGTCTGTCTGCTCTGGCAAATGTGAGTAAGTTTCCATTTACTCCTGGCATTTTTTTCTGTGAGCACTATTGTTGTTTATTTTTATTTTTATGGTCCCCCTATTACAAAGACTTCATTCTCACGTATCCTTGCAAGTGGGGATTGTACCACTGTATGCCATTCATAATGGAGCCAGTTACAGCTCCATAAAACGTGAGTAGGACTATTTTGCTTTCCTTTTATTTTCCCTTGTAAGAACATACTACCATATTATTCCTTTCTGTTGTTTTATACAGACTCCACTGCTGAACCCACCCTGCTATGCTCATTGAGGAATTACCCAGACACTTGGTAGAAAAATACTTCTGATAAGGGCATATCTACATTATCTCTTGGACTTGTTTTACCATTTTGGACTTTTAACTATATATTTGTTTATCTATGATATAATGCATACTGTACATTTGCAAACCTCTTTTGTTGTCTTTAATTCTCTTTAGTAGACATTCCTTTAGACTGTAAGCTTTGAGAAGGATCCTCATCAACCAATTGTTCCTGTAACATTTTGTAATTGTCTCATTATTGTCAAATGTACCCCATTTATAATATTGTAAGACGCTATAAGTTGAATAAGTTGGAGCTGTATTAATGCCAAAAATTATTCCCAAATACTTCAGGAACCTAGAACCTTGACATGTGTTTAGAGTGTTTAGAGTGACAGAGACACCTTTGTGACAAATAAGTGGATATTACATTTTCAGAAACATAAAAACTCTGTATATTTAATATGTAGTATTGAGAGGACCGAGGCAGATGGCATAGGGTAGACTATTTGAGGAAAATACAAGTTCTCCCAATAAAAATTCCCTTAAAATAGTAGTATGTATGTATTAAAAAGTAAAAAAAATAAACACAAAATATCAGAGCAAAGTAGGATAGCCCACAACCACATTAAGAAAAAAAGCCACCTTGGGAGATTTTCAGGGATTTTCGCAACCCATTGGTGGAAGTCCAACTAAGTACTACGACTTGCTGTTCGAACTGAGAATCTCTGCTACCACTGATCTCTGAGAGGTTCCCGTGGATTAGACAGGATTTACTTTTGCTATATATGCACATAGATTTTTTTTCTCTCATGATTCCTTTCACTTTGTTTTTTTCACTTAACAATTATTTGTGGAAAATTGAATATGAAATTTAAAACTATACTTAATATATTATTTTTATCTCTGTGACAGAGGCAAAGACAGATTCCAAACCTGTCTCATGTCGACTGTAAAATAACAAGCGACTACAGCTACATAGAAATAAAAACTTCCAGGGCCACCAGCAAATCTGGCACCATCCAATGATGGATGTCTACAAATACCTGGAAATTAAGCATCCTCGTTCTAATGACTCTTTGGTACTCAAACTCACTTTAAGACACTTGCACATTTTTGACTGGCAGGGTATTTCAAACTCCTGCAATGCTCTCCTCCTATTTGAGAGTTTGACTAAATATTCTTATGGGATTAACTTCAACAAAGAATTGCACACAATAAAAAAGGAGGGAATGTTCATTTTTGTTTTTAGGTGGTTTTATGTTCAATATGAACCATCTGAAATCATTCTGCAAGGTTGTTTTACATTGGTATGTGACCATTTCCATGTATCCCATGAAGAGAAGCGGTAGGAGAAACTGTGGTGGGACAGGTACACTTTTGCTTGCCGCATGGGCCTGTCCCTATGTATTACATTTGGAAGAATATTTTAAAGTTGATAAATGACATAGCTTTTTTTCATAACTACATGTTACCTGAGGCTTTGCTGCTCCACAAGTCACAAGTTCCCCAGAGGCATATCCACATTTGTGTGGAAACAAAACAGGAAAATACTTAAATTGCTTGAAGACTTCCACTACTATAAGGACCATGTCCCTCAAACTCAGGAATAAACGTATGACAACATTTAAGCTGAAAGAGAGGATTTTGTGGAAATATCATGTCCTTAAAATAACAAAAGCCAATGGGAGCTGTGCAGCTATAATGCATCCTCAAATTTCTCCATAAATGCATAAACAAACTTAATATTTGGGCCTCAATCATTTGTAACTGTGCTGTTTGTTTTCATTGTGTTTATTTTCATAATGTGTTTTATACAGTGCTATATGCTTGTCTCCTTCTAAAAGTCAATAACGTCACTAGGGGGGAAATAAGATGATATATTTTTATACTTAAAAGTCGAACATGCTCATTTAAGTCTCGTTGTTGTATGACTATTCTCCTAACATTCCAGAATAATCAAAGACAGATTTACAATGATTATATGCCTAAGCTACTTTCTAGTTAATACACATACATTTAAATGTTATATTACAAGGAGATATAGAGATGTACATCAATATTTTAGACCAGGCTTTTATTCACTCATATTGTAAAGCCTATTAGTGTAATAATAACTGGCTTAATAGCACCTAGAGCCTACAGCTAAATACGTGTTCTTGACCCACTTTCAAGTTAAAAAACAGCTGCAATCTATACATTCCATTCTAGTGAAACAAGGGTTGCTATTACAGGGCTTTATTTGTTTAAAGCTGAACAATGATGACATGATAGTAGGATGTAATCTCCCACCAGAGCAAGACAAACATTTTCTGTATGTATTTCTGCATGGGAGTGCCAAAAAACCGAATCTTCATTAAATTATTAATATATACTGCTTTATTTTGAAACTGATTCATTGATTTTTAATTTTTTTTCTGGAATATAGGAGTCATTTTTCGATACACTCCTTAATATCAGGTGTAGAATGAATTTGATGTTACACTAAAAAATAAAAAGGTTAAAATTTAAAGCTTGTTGGTGTTTGTCGGGGGTCTTCCCTTTATTTTGGGGAATTGGGTTTCTTAAAATCCCAGCACAATGTTAATAAGATGCCTGTTAATCCTTTCGCACCATTAGGATGTTCCACGATCTAAAAGTAGTGGACTTTTAACGCCTTAAGGATGTTCCATGTCGTACTAAAAATAGTGGACTTTAATTCCATTAGGGTGGAATGGAACATTCTGCAGTGTTAGTGTATGCAGGGTAAAATCCCTGCTCATGCCGCAGAGACCCAAGTACTAAGAAAAAACCCAGGTCTCCCCTTTGTCAACTGGGGCCATATTTAGTGGCCTCAGACTGACATATGAGCTATATGAACCACTTAAAGTGAGTGCAGGATTGTAAATACATTTAAACCACCTTGTAAACCACAATCATTAAACCACAATCACTCTCAACCATGTTTCTCTGCCTGACCCCAGTCTGATAATATTTGGTCCTAGGCTTTGCCAGCTTCACAGCACTGATCACTGTGGAATCAGCAGAACAGCATGCAGGAGCATGCAGAGGTAGGTGTTCCTCTCATCCTGCAGTCACACAGTTCTGTATTTTGTGAGATGGGAAATCCCTCTGGTGATGTCAGTACAGATGTCAGCAGAGGTAATCCCTGTGAGTTAGGGTTACCATTAGAGTTATGGTTAAAGCAGTGGTTCCCAAACCAGTCCTCAAGGCCCACCAACAGTCCAGGATTTATGTATTTCCCTGTTTTATTCCAATGGAAATATTGACAAAACCTGGACTGTTGGTGAGTTTTGAACGCTGGTTTGGGAAACACTGGGTTATGGTAAGTGTTAATGTTATTGTAAGTGTTAGGGTAAAATGAAGGTTAGTCTAGTGTTAGTGTAGGGCAGGGGTAGGCAACCTTTTAGCAGCACTGTGCCGATACAGGATTGTGATGTCCTGTAGCGTGCCGGTCCTATTTTTTTTTTTTTTTATCGAGGGGTGTATGCTGACGTATTCTGCTTGTTATTTTTACTGTAATTGCTTTGTATCGTTGTATTTGTGATTATAAGCAGGGCCGTCTTTAATAGTGACTGGACCCTGGGCAAAGCATTTGCTTGGGGCCCCTAGACCCTGTCCCCCCTCCTCAGGCATGCAATCACGTCCTCCATCTCAACACAGTGGCGGACCTAAAGTAGAGAGGTGCAAGAATTTTTGGGGGTCTCCCTGTTGCACGGGTGATTAAAAGGTAGATCCCCATCTGTCGTGCAACTCCAGAAATGCATTGACAGCTGGGGCTCTACCATTTACCCATGTTTGCAGGTCTGTATTTAGCACTAAGCAGTTTTTGTGTGTTTGAATGTAAACAGGTTTTTGTATGGAATATGTTTGTATGTGGTGTTGGCGTGACTGCAAGCATGTATTTGTGTAGTGTTGGTATTTGAATGCAGGGGTGTATTTACATATAATTTTGGTGTGTAACACAGACATGTGTTTGTACGTAGTGTTGAAATTTGAATGCAGGGGTGTATTTGTGTGTAGTGTTAGTGTGTGAATGCTGAGATGTATGCACATATACACACACACACACACACAGATCTATACACACTGAAATGCGCGCACACACACACAGATACACACACAGACATACTGACACACACACAGACATACTGACACACACACAGACATACTGACACACACACAGACATACTGACACACACACACAGACATGCTGACATACAAACATACTGACACACACAGATATACTGACACACCCAGACATACTGACACACAAAGACATACTGACACACACAGATGACACACAGACATACTAACACAGACATACACTTTAAAACCCACCCTCCAGTTTCCTACCTTTCCTGCTGGTGGCTAAAGGTGTTGGGAGTTGGAGTCTAGAGCTCTCGGCCAGCCCCCCTCCAATCAGCCTACTCTTCTTTCCCGCGCGCTCCTCTCTTTGTGGGAGGAAATGATGCGCGGTCGTCACTTCCTCCCAGCCTGCTGCCGAAAAGCAAGGGGCCCGCTCGCGCTGTGCGACGGGGCCCCTGCTGACAGAAGCCCACCGGATGGTCCTTTGCGCATGGGCAACGCGGTGGGCCTCAGTGTGCGGATTACCGGCCAGAGGGTAAGAAATAGTTGAGGCCAGCAGGGCTCACGGTGCAGCTGGCCAGTTTGCCCTGCGTTAAAGACGGCCCTGCGTATACGAGCTATTATATTGTATATGTTCATGAGTAGTTTATGGTATTGTGTATGATACATATGAATGTGGGCTGTGTATAAGGGCTGCTTGTGGAATTGTGTATGTGTGTGGATGGATTTGTCACAGTGTGTGTTTGGTAGTGTGTGGGGGCTGTTTGGGGTATTGCATGTGGGGTTGTGTGCATGTATATGGATTGTTAGTGGTGTTTCGTTTGTGCGGATTGTGTGCATGTTTGTGTGTGGGCTGTCCGTATTATTTGTATGAGGGAAGGGTTATTCTGCATTTCTGTGTATATCTAGCAGTGTGGGTGGCTTCCAGTGGGGACTAGGCCGGCCAGGTACATGTCAAGGATAGGAGCTGCAACTGCGAGCTGCTCTAATACAGTGTGGATTCCTATTCACAAGTGCTGGGAGGAAGTGATCTGAGATTACTTCCTCTACGTGCTGCAATGCATAAATTGAGGATTGTCCTTCACTACCTTTTCGGCTTAGCAGATATCTGAAATTTTACCAGGACTCCTGATAGGTCAGAGCCTGTTTGGCTCTAGCAGCCTTGAGTGCCGTGCATAGACACCTCGAGTGCCGTGCATGGCACTAGTGCCATAGGTTGCCTACCCCTGGTGTAGGGTAAGGTTAATGTTGGGTTAGGATTAATTCTGTTTTAAGGTTGTAGGGTTAACATTAGGTGTAAGGTTAGAGTATGTGTACGGTTATAGTTAGCATAAGTATAGGCTTCAGCTAGGATTTGCATATGGTTAGTGAGGGTCATATAGGATTAGATTCAAATACCAACAGGTAATTTAGATTCTATACAAATGAGTTATTTAACAAACAAGACTAATATTTAAATCTATTTTGAGTTGTTTTCCTTTAGCTGCACTCAATGTGTAAAAATAATTATAAGCAAAATTGGGAAAAAAACATTTGTTTAATTTTTCTCCCATTTTTTACATTTTATTCATGTTTAATTTTGAGTTAGGAAAACAAACTGAATAATAATATAAATCATTTTCTTTCTTTAAAAAAAAAAAAAAAAACCAGTATATATTATGTATGGATGCACTGAAAAAAAAACATAGATTATGATGGTACAAACATATAGCACACAATCTAGGTTTTGTTCTGGTTCAGAAGTTTGCCAATTTCCTCCATTCATAGTGGGTTAAAACCAGGAGTCTAGAAATAAGATCCAAAATTCAACAAAGCATTCCAGAATGTACCTTGGTCTCACAACTATTTCAACATGACAAATAGGTTATCACAGGTTGTGGTGTGCTGGAATTTTCTTCTGGACTGTTCTGGATTGTACTGAAATTAGGTATTCTTGTCTCGGTGAAAACACATAATACAGCCATAGTGTGTGCAGATTGCTTACCTATTGTGTTTTGTCTGATAATTTACATCTCAAAAAGCATAACAGCCTGCTAATAAAGCGCTGTGGAATAAGATGGTGCTATATAAATGTGAGTAACAATATTCATAATAATAATAATATAAGACGTAACAACAAAAAGTGTTAAATGGCACTTATATACTTGGGGGGAAAAAAAGCAGCTAATGCACCTTGGTGGGTTTTCCCTAGTGCACCACAGCAAAAGTTGAAAACATGCAAAAATTTAATAAGTGAACAATATCCCTTGTCAATGTGAAAGAGGAGGAGTATATATTTTCTTGTGCACGATATATATTTATATATTGAAAAAAAAAAGGAATAACAATAGTGTAATACAGTAACGCAAACTCGCATTCAATGGAGTCCTTACACAATTGGCTCTGATCTTATAGGACTGTGTGAATTTAAGGTATCATCACCTCCTGATGCGGATCCTGGAGAAAGTGGTGCTCAAACTCAAAGGTACAGACAAGGCCACAATAGTGTAGTATTCTCCAAATGGAATGTACACACACAATAAAAGTTACTCATCTGAAACGGAGCCTTCAATATCCCAGCACCAAGTAAGAAAAGTGCTGTGTTGATAATTATGCAACTGAACCCAGGTATTTATTCCAACTACACACTGATAATAGCTGTAGAAAACTAGAATTTCTTTGTATATAACTTACATAAAACCAGCAGACACAATTAAAATGCGCCAAAAATATTTTTTTCCATGCTCCGAAATGCTTTTCGCCTTAGGGGCTTCATCAATTGAAACTAATAGGAATCTAATAGGAATTAATAGGCTGTTAGCATGCCCTTAATATATGCCCTGAGCCCTCTTCCTCCAGTAGTACTTGTTATAACGCCACCGTACACTGTGCCGTGCATGTTCCTGCACAGTGCAGGAAAGAAAATGCCATCAAACTCAAAAGAGCTTAAATACAACTTTCATGATAAAAAAGCATCTAAGCATTGCAGCAAGTAAGTGAAAATGTACATTTAATACTTGATGCCAATCTATTAACTTGCACCAAACTTACTGTAAGAAATAATGTTAACAATTCTTTGCACAGGTGCATATGTGACATGCATTGATGAACACTTATTAATATACACTGCCTTTCCTCATGTGTGAATATTTTTTTTTATTTCATGCTGGACCCAGTTTGATTAATTTGCACCCTACAAAGAAATTTATGTTATTTTTTTATTTTTTACTTTTTGATCTTGTACCGATTTTCTAGGAAATGCAAATCAGTACATTTTGCTATAATCAAAAACAGGGCATTATTCCCAGTTGTAGAACAGCTTAGGTGAAAAAAGTCTTGAGTGCCAATGATACGTCTTAAGATGAAGGATCTTAAATCACAGTGACATCCCAGCAGGATTTAATTACAGTATCTCCCTGTTTCAAACAATGCCAACAAATCTGGGACAAGACTTTTTGCTAAACCCGGTCATTTAATTTACAGGAAAACATTTTTTATTTCTATTAGACATTGGAATAGTGATGTTTTTATTTAATTGCTCATACTCTGTACAATGTCATTAATCTCTGCAAGATGTATGCAGACATTTAATCACATCACAAGGTAAGATATGTGTATAATACTTTGTGCGCTGTTCTACCTCTGGATCTGTAATCCATCTGTATAACAAGCCTTTTGGTCCAGAACAGAATAAAATAGTCTGAAGAATTAGCACAGTTTACTAAGCTTCGCACCTGAAAACCATTTCACACTAAACAGAGAAAAATCAAGACTTAGCTATCAGCTGGAACCTTTAATAACTTGCTATGAATGTTAAAATTCACTGACTGCGTGTTTTAAGATCACATGTTTTACACACTAAAAATTGCCAATTTGGCTCAAGCAGGTGTGTTTTATATAAAAAACATTATTGAGGTACTCAAAGGGTTAAAGGCATTTACAATATATTGTGATTATATTGACTAGCCAGTATTTCTCAAAATGTAGAAGTCAGTCTGCAATCTCATTCCTTAAATGTCTGGACAAATTCATAGGCGCAGCACTTTATACCATCATAAAATTGTCAAGTGCACTCTTTTATTTTTTTTTTTATATACTGAGCTGGAGTTTGCACCAGAGCTGGTGTGCATATAATTAAATATCGCATGATTTGCCTGTTATTGTGACAGCACCCTGTGCATGACCGCTTAAATAGGTATTCTCAACATGAACCATGCCCAATAAATAAAAAAAATGACACCTCACTTGTTGGTTAAGGGCATATGCCACAGCTATTATAGAGTTCCATAAGTATATCACATGAACTTGAACATAACCTTAAGTCTGTCCTACAATCATTTAGAATAGCCCTATTAGGCATTAGCTCCCTTGCAGGGCATGTCTTCCCAGAGCCCACAAGAACATATTGTGCTGACCAAAAACTCCCACCAATGCATGAGCTATGCTATTCAAGTACACCCTGTGTCTCTTTCTGCTACCCACGTCCTCACCACACCATCCTGAAGGCCAGCATTAAAAATGTCCCAACCAATTTCTGTTAAATAGACCCCGTCACATCTCATCAAGTCTGAATTGTTCCCCTCCAACTCAGTGTACCAAAGGGACACTTATCAACCAAATCTGACAACCTACAGCTAAACATCTAGCCAAATCTCGTTTGATGTTGTGAACAGACCTAAACCTCCCAACATCATTGCACCTCTGTGATGATTTGCAGGATTCACTTTAAACCTCTCGCTCAACCACCATACCCAAGTCACGTCTAAAGGGAAACCAAGCTTTCAGCTGTGCAGCCTCTGCTTACCCACTGAGCTGTCCAATAAACAAACAAGTGGCCCAAAATCAAAACTAGACGAGGGGACTGACCTGCAGACATTACGGCAAATGCGGTTGCACATACGATAAGTAACGGTTGGACTTTCACCTGCTGAAATGCTTCACCCCCAGCCCCGAAGTGCACTACCTCAATTGCAGCACCGAAGCAAAATGAATGCACAGCATAATGGAAAGGGCCCACGCCTACTGCTCCCCAGACTCTTTTAACCACGCCCAAAAATGATAAATGTGTAAGGGGCAAACCTGAAGCATGGATCAGAAAAGGGCCCGATAAACATAGGTGTAAGCATGGAAAACACAATGCCGGCACATGTGAGCAAAGAGGCCTGCCCACCGCTTGAAGAGCCACTACACAACTGTGACCTGATTGATACCTTTTCAGGTTGCCTATACTCAAGAGTACCCTATCACCAAGAATGCTAATGGCTAAAATATTAGCAACCCGAGCTCCCCAACTCTCAACACTCCAAAGACCTCAAAGTTGTTCTGACATACTGATGAAAAACATGCCAACATCTGAATTAAGAGGTTTAAGGATAACAGTCGCCGGTATTCTGAGACCAGGACTCTCCTCCAACCAGTAACTGCCTTCCTCAAAATAAAGTTTCAAGTAAAATTCTCCCAACCCAATAACTTACATAAAATAATCATACTAAGCTATTTTCCACAGCCTACCATCTGAATTCTGAACATCTTTTTCATCCTAGGCCTGTGACAACTAGTGATGTCCCGAACAGTTCGCAGGGAACCGTTCGCCGGCGAACATAGCGTGTTCGTGGTCGCGAACACACGCAATGTTCGGTCCGCCCCATATTCGTCATGGAGGTGGGAGGTCTGGGAGGGAGGGTCTGCTGCTGATTGGCTGGAATATGTCTGCTGACTGTGAGGTACAGGGTCAAAATTTACTCAATGATGACGAATAGGGGGCGGACCGAACGCTATGTTCGCCGGTGAACGGTTCCTGGCGAACTGTTCGGGACATCACTAGTGACAACCAATAATGCCAAATTTAAACATAAAACTTCCAGGTTGCTTCTGGCAGCAATCACAGATAAGACTCAAAATGACTCGGAAACAAGGAAACAAGGGTCCACACCTGGCAAGGGAACACACATCCCACTTTTGAGAACTTTAGATCCACCTGCCAGAAACAGTCCCACAAAGAGTCAACCACGACATTATCTCAACTGCCCAACAGTATGGGGAAGAGCTCCAAAAAAGTCAGACAACTGAAAACCATTCTACTCCTCTGGCCACTTCCAAGCACACCACACACCTTGAAAAAAAGCACGAAGGCCAACTGAATCAAAGGCATTGGTGTACAAAATAATCTACCATGGACAAAAAAAGCCACCAGCAGAAAAATCTACCCATGGGCATGACATAACACACTAAGCTCAAGTGACACAGTAAGGCTTGCATACCCTTCAACTGGACCTTAGAGGAGCCCATAGCCCTGTCAACCAGTTTGGACAATACCACCAGGCGTAAAAGACTTTCCATTGTATCTATCTCAATCCCCAGAGAAAAAAGGACCAAATATATAATTATAGCAGCTTCTACACAAGTGCATGTTCCCTCAGACCTGACACACAATCATGCAAAAACAAAGTGAAATGAGTGACTAAAAGGCACTATAAGTAATCCAGTGGACTGTTACAAATGTACACACTTACCCTTATGAAAAGGGGAAGATGTATATGCAATTGGTAACTAGGATAAGAGAATATATAGTGTATTATATTTTGTAATCAGAGAATGTGCTTGGTGAATCCGGGATACACTCACATGGGGTAGAGCCAAATAAGGATAGACTCAGATCTCAACAGCAGGGATATACTCAGGTTATAACAGACCTCTTCTGTCTTGGAATAGGAAGGAGATAAAATAAATAGAAGCAAAGCTTTTACTGTAATACCATAAAATAGTGCAAATACAATTTTTAAAGTGAAAATGACTGCTTACCTTTTTGAGAGCCTGCTATACCTGGCTCTCGGAATAATAGTAGATGTACCAATAAAGGAGGGAAACAACTTTTCTTTAGATGGAAGCAGGTAATGTTAAAAGGTAAATGCTGGAAAAAAACATCAAAATGCATCTCGGATGCCAGGAGTACCTGTGGACATTATTTTATTGCTATCTATTGGTGTTTGCCTTGTTTTATTTAATTTATTTTATACTTTGTTTTTATTTGTAAATTTAATAATGTATATCATTTTTACAATGCAGACCTCTATTACCTGCCATTTAAAATCAACTGCCTAATATTGTGTAGGTTCCCCTTTTGCTGCCAATATAGCTCTGATGCACTAAGGCATAGACTCCACAAGGCCTCAGAATGTGTCCTCAAAACATTAGCAGCAAATCCTTTAAGTCCAGCAGTTTGCAAAGTGAGGCCTCTATGAATCTAATTTATCCCAGAACATACCACAGATGCTCAATCAGATATGGTGGCCAAGGCAACACTGTGAACTCTTTATCATATTCCTCAACAGCAGCCGTTCCCATTCATGAACAATTTGCTGCAGTGTGGTAGACTGCTTTATGTTGCTGAAACAGGCCACTGCCATCAGGAACATCACTGCCCCAAATTGGTCTATGTGATCTGCAACAACATTTTTATGTAGATGGTCCATACCAAAGTAACATCCACATGAATGCCAGGACCCAGGGTTTCCCAGCAGAACATTGCCCAGAGCATAACACTGTCTCCCTTCTTTCCATAGTGCATCCTGCTGCCTTCTCTTCCCCAGGTAAATGGTGCACATACACCCAGCCATCCTCTTGATCTAAAAGAAATGATGATTCATCAGACCAGTCAAACTTCTTTTATTAATCCATGGTTCAGTTCTGACGCTCAGATCCCCATTGATTGTTTTTTTGTCAGTTGGCTGGGGTCATCATGAGCACTCTAACCAGTCTGCAAACTGCGATGCACTGTCGTTTTGACACCTTTCTATCATGGTAATACAAACAGAGAGATAAAGGGCTGTAACAGTCCTGTTAATGAGTAGCAGCAACAGCCTGCCAAGGTGCTCTCTTCTTGGCTGGCGTAATAGTGGTTATTCATACTTTGTTGGTAGTTAGATAGATGCGTAAGACAAAAGCAGAGAAAGTCCAATGGTGGAGTATATCTAGATATATGGACAGAAACAGATGTGGGAGCCACTTACATTAGATAGAGCTTCTGACCAGCTCTAAGATTTTCGGCGTGAGTGCAACAATCCCCACCTTAGAAAATATAGATGTCTTCTTATAACAAATATGGATGCCCAGTAGGACATGTAATAAAGAATTGAACTCAAGAGCAGTATATAGTTTAGTATATAGCACAACTTTGTATAGTAATATAAGTATATAGTATATGCACTCACATGATTCAGAGCCTCGTGTGGTTCTAGAAAAACAGCGTACATTTTTACAATCCCCACTCTCAGATGATGTTCAGCTGGATCTAGTCAGAAATATCAAGAAAGATAAAATACAAACATAGTGCTCTCCATAGTAAAAAAAAAAACATGCAGTGATAAAAAGAGTACTACTTCTTATACTTCAAATTATTCCTGAGCAATTATGGTACACTTTGAAAAAGCCTCTTTGAGATGACAAAACAAGTGAGTGTTTTAAATATACTTTATATTACAGTCTATAGTTTTTACTAAGCTACAAATAAGGATTATTTTTATCCTGTTCCTGGACTCCTATCCACATTCCACTGTTCACATTTGTGCTGGGGATATTATCCACTCAAACCTTAAGGATTGAGCAATACCATAATTGCTCAGGAATATGTAAGTAGTACTCCTTTTATCACAACAAAGTTTTTTGACTGTTCAGTTGCAGCCTAATATACCCCACCCCTTGATAGGTGCCATTGTAGTAATATAATCAGTGTTATTCACTTTATCTGTCAGTGGTTTTAATAGTGCAGCTAATTATATATATATATATATATATATATATATATATATATATATATATATATATATATATATATATATAATAAATATATGCATACTACATAATCAATTTATTATTTCAATGGGCAGTTCAAGATGTATCAATCATAAAATTATTCCATTATGCTTTCCTAGATTATCACTAAATATTAGCCCTGCACTACGCTAAACATTAGCCCCTTCACTACCCTAATGATAACCATTAACCCCTACATCACCTTGTACTAACCATTGACTTCCACACTATATAAGAATACAATTTTCTTGAACAATTCACTAGGCTGCATTATATGTTTGGGAAGAAAACAAAGAATACTTTGTTCCATATATGTTTTTCCTGCAGTAAAATATATCACAAACTATCTGACTGGAATCGGAGGTTCAAGTATCCTGAAATGTAATTTATTATTTGGTTTTAAGGTCTGAGATAAAACGAAGACATAAAAAAAAGGAGAACCCGAAATGTAGCCGAAACAGCAGAACAATCTGACTGTCTATTGAAAAAACAAATGTGACGCAGCATGGGAAAAATAAATCTGAATAAGAACACAGAGAATCAAATGGAACAAAAAAATAATGAAAATCTATAAGAAAAGCTAATAAAATATAAAATATCTAAAAAAACAAATTCAGTCAATAAAAGTTGTGCAGAGAATAGCTCTTCTCTCGATGCATTCATGCCGAGAATAGGAATTCCAGAGACTCTGAAGAAACTTATTTCTCTTGATGTTATTAGGAACACAGCTAGCCTCGAGATGCCTGTAAGGTACGCTTCACACAACGAGGAGACATTTGGGATAGCACTAATTAGTAAACAAAACCAGGCACAAGCGACGGTCTAAATTTCAGAAGGAAACACAAGAAGGTCAAGTTGTATAGTGACAAAAGTATAGTCACATATCCAACCGACACTATCTATCTATTTATGTCTGTCCACATATAGATCCATAGTTTAGATGACTCTCCCTCTTTCTATCTATAATTTACCATTCCTATTTTCCATCTTGGCAAAATACAGAAGTAAACTGAAAATGTTTTGCACTCTGTCCATTTTTATACTTTAATATGTTTTTACTTTTGCTCTTAATGTTCTTATATCATTTGAGGCAGACTGATTTATAATTTCATGAGCACATAGAGTAGGAATGAAATATAGTATTGCATATTTCAATAATCCAATTATTTCCTTAACTTAATAAAATCAGATTTAATACAGCCAAGACACTAACAGTTTCTGGAAGGAACACCACAGGTTGATTAGAGTTTGTAATGAGTTACTTTCCCATTGAAGTCATCTTAGATTTCCATGAGCAGATATCAAAAAGTCAGTACTGGTGAAAATCAAGTCAATGTGAAAAGTCGGTTTGCAATTATGCATAAGGAGTAATAATTCTGCCAATACAATATTCTAGGTACTGTAAAATTAGACTAAATAAGTCTCATTAGAAGTCCAGTTAATATTAGGATTATAACTACAAGTCAAGTACCAAAACGGTAGAGTAATAATGACTACTGGACAAATAAACCTATAAGATTTCATTATTTCATGAAAATAATGCAGGATTTATAATGAAGAAATCTCATCCTCCCCAATTAATTTTGGTCTGTATTTGTTGTATGGTTTAAGATGCCATATGCCTTTGTCCCAAATCTAAGAAAAGGCCCATCAGGCATTGTTTTACTATTTCCTACAGTTACCCTATGTGTCTTGGCAATTGGGTCACTCAAAACAAAACAATGAACAAGTTAAGTTTACTTAAGTAGCAGATTCTAAATCTAAATAACTATTTTAATGCATTTAGTCGACTGAAATCATTGTATAACTATTATTAATAGTTAAAAAAGTCAGAATTATAAAGTCTATACCTCGTCCAACCTTGCTCACATCTCTGTATCTACTGTTGATTTGAAAGAATGCCAAAGAAAAAGAAATTCCAAAGAATTTCTAATTGTGCCACAAAAAAAAAAGAAAAAAAGAAAATCAATGACATCAATTAAAAAAATGAAATCCGTTCATGTTGAAAATGATGACGCAATCCATATATATAGACAGCAGAAAGACTGTAATTTAATTCCCGATTCAGGAGATGACAAGAGAATTCAAAGAAATCTTATACATGCTAAAAAGAAATATATTTTTCTAACACGTAATTTATATGATGTGAAATGAAATATATATGGTATGTGATTTATGTTACGTTACACTAAAAATATTACTACATTAATTTATAAATAATTTATAGGCTACTCCAGAAATTTTAATATCAGGCCATATGCAGGCAGGGTTTCTTTTCATTAAAACATTTAATTTCTAGAGTTAGACAGATCACAATTTGTGTGTTACATGGAAAGTTTACTTTTTTTTTTTAAAGTGTATGTGGTTCGTGAAAAGAGAGGAATGACAGAGAGAGCAAGTTGACTTTGTAAACTGTGGGGAAGGTCATCATGTGTAACAAAATAATTTATATTTCTGATCAGATAAAAATGTAGCCCTGGGCAATGTAACACTATAATATTTATTAGAGAAATGTGCAAACTATCTGGTGTATAGGCTGGCTCACCAAATTATGTATAGAACTGAATACTAAACTAAAATGACTACAATTTTGTAGAAAAAAGTAACACAATATACACGACAAAGGAAAATCAAGGGAAAAACTCAATAAATATGATTTAATTACAATACATGGTACCATTAAAAATAGCTTTGGTCTAAAGATTGCTAATCACAGCTAATAGACTAATAGGACTACAAACACAACACAAAGTAAAATGATAATAATAAACAATAAGATTAACCAAATGAAACTAGTTTTGATGCTTTATAAGCTATCCAAAGGAGACCCTACTGAAATTTATAGTCTTGCTTAGTTTGTATCACTGAAAAAGCATAATGAAAATATTTTTTTCTGATATGTGATTATGTGTGCATGATCTAGGTATATTTAAAGAATGTTTTCTCAGGGTGTATAGAAATAAGGAGATCTGGTCGTTTTCACCATTATGGGCTTAATGTAATATAGCATAATGGTGTGTTTGTAAAATTACACCAAATTTGGTATTTACTAAGTAGTATAAATTTGCAACAATTCCAATTTGTTTAAGTATTAGTGCTCCATAGAAAATCATAGAAACCTCATAGGGGGATATTATCAGGGACACATGAGACTAGACTGCTCTTGTGAACCATTTAATTACTTGACTTGGATATTTGTTTTGACCCAACCTGTAATCGGATGAACTTGGGCCAATCAGGGGATTGGATGAAAATTCTGATTTCCAAACCCCGAAGTGCCAGAATGTCATTTTGATTAGTGATTTGGGGGTAGAATACAGAAGAGACTGTTTTTATTTAGGTTTTTTTTGGGTTGGGGCAAATAATCATCTCATTCTCCCATGTTTGAAAAGTAGTCTTTCCCAAAGATGAGGGCTGGATCTCCTGTCCAATCAAGAGGTAGCAAAAAAAGATGACTGATGGATAATGGACAGTCACTAAATGCTGATTTTATTCACAGATCAAGTGCCAACTGATCAGTAGAGGGGGGAAATAAGGAAAAGCAGTACAATAATCTATACTTCCAAGCTGGACTTCCCCTGTTCTGAAATACTCCAAAATATTCAGTGTTAATATCACCATTTGTGGTCAATAAATTCTCAATTTTAGTAAGATGTTCTTATTTTTAGGTTTAATAACAAAATTCTAATTTTCATGGTATTGTCATGATTTTGTGGTGCCTGACTGAGTCTAGTGGTGCCTGTTCCCTCCACAGACACATTAGGAAAAGCCGATAGGGCTACTGTTTTTTTTCCTACTCTGAAGGACGGTTACTAACTCTACAGACTTGAAGTGTGGAAAAGCTTTGTACATGTCAATGTAGAACAGGGGTTCTCAATCCAGTCATCAAGGACCCCCTACCAGTCCAGGATTTAGGGATTACCCTGTTGTGTCTAAAGTGTTTGTCCCCCCCCCTAAAAACACATTAGACACAGCAGGGTAATCCCTAAATCCTGAACAGTTCGGGGGTCCTTGAGGACTGGGTTGAGAACCCCTGATTCAGAAGGGGTGCATGGGGAATCATTTGCTCAGTGACTTTTTCCTTTCATTTTTGGATAAATTCCCTTTTTTCCACAGAAAAAACAGTTAGTTATAATTTCTATATCTAAAGACATATTGGTCCAAAACAAGTAAGGATTCTGTTAATTGTCGTCTCCCCCCCCCCTCTCCCTCCCCCCCCCACACACACACCTATGTTGTTGATTGTGGTGAATGCAATAAACCTTTTCCCTTCTCATTGTTGTGAGCGCTAATTTTTGGGGGGCATTTTAGTACTGACCGATCTTTATCTGTTATTAGAAAATATACAATGACATGAAATCTAATCAATGAGTCTCAGAGACAACTGTACATGACTCAAGCCCGAATATCATTCAAGGGTTTACACAGAGAAATTTCTCTGTATTCCGCAAATTACATCTTATTATTTTACACCTTAGTAGATATACAGATATACTGATAGGAAGGGTTTTAGAAATGCACTAAATGCTGATAACCACAAATGTGGAAGATCTATGAAAGGTGATAATTTATTGAAAAGTTATAAATACGGGGAAGAAAAAAATGTATGTTCTGACTACAAAACATATCATAAATAGTTAAACACACCAAACATTGGGAGGGGGTGGATATTTTTTTTTACACCTTAATAGACATATCTTTGTACAGGCATATCCTCCTAACCAATCCACATTCATACAAGTGAGCAAAACAATTTCAGTTGTCTATCAGGATATTATTTGGGTGAAGTAACCATGATGAGTATATTCACACGTATCCATGTTTCAGATGTACATATAGGTGGTCCAGTGGTCATGGTATGTGTCTGAGACAAAAGTGAAGCTCTAAATATAGTGATCTCAATTAAAATGTGTGCATTGTGTACATTCTCTTTTGGTATTAATACTGTAATACCTATTTTGCTATTTACACATTTACATTTTATTTTATATTTTACTTTAGGGAGACAACAAAACCTGCTGAAATAACATGATAGATCTCTATCTCATTATAAAACGAAATACTCTTGTTTAATAAATTAGACTGGCATCTAGCTGGACTTGCTTTCTGCGGGAACAACTCTCTGGGCTTATAGAGTTACCTGTATTTACTGGACTCCATACAGTAGAGGGATTCAGTTACTTTTTTTTACCCAATGTAACCTTTATGTGCCTTTAGGGATGTTGTAAACTTGTACTCTGCTTTTATGAATTAAGTAATAATTGTGGAAAAATGGGGTCCTTCTATCCACTTTAGCAAGTTTGTGTTATCTTTGGCAGGTAGATTTTTGCAGCTGTGATCCATTTTATGATATCTACATGAAAATGTAACGTAGATATTGCATGCCAAATTTACTGCACTAACACTTCCTTGTTCAGGACAAACACAGCTGTTAGAAGTCTGCTCTCCCATGTACAGCGTTCTACAGACTACAACCTCTCTCTGAAAGAAAACATTCTGACCTTAGACACATAATCTTTGCACAGACACAGAGAGTGGGACTCTGCATTGATTACCATGCATGTTAATAGATTGATCATATCCCGGATAACCCAGCAGGTATCTTATAAATGCATAAACATTTGCAGATTAAATGGAAAAGGAAGGCACTGGCTGCCAGTTGAGGTCAAAAGACTGTACATTTATCTCTCAAATAGGACTAAGTGCACATGTCGGAGGGGGCTCCATCCTTAATGAAAGTGGACAGATATGGTTCCCATCCTGCTGCTAGTGTCATGAAGGTCACTCCTAGTTGTCATTACGGAGAAACATCAGGTTCTTTATAATTTCAAATGCATTTGCATATCCACAGGTAGCCAGATAAGTGACCATTACAATTTGTAGGAAAGGACAAACAGATGGTGAGAGAGGACTTCATGTTTCTGCCCTGCATACAAATTACTGGAACGCATTCATATTCACAGACAAAGCCAAATATCCATGCAGTTATTAAGTGATTATTTTTTAATGTGCAATGGCTTAAGTAGGATTGGTAATGTTACAGTGAGGGTCATCTCAATCTGTACACTAGATTAAAGATAAAAGACGATAATATTCTTTGGTCAAAGTTTACCTTATTTAAAGAAGTTTGTACTTTCTTAGACTGTCTGAAGTTGGGACATTAAATACAATACATCATACAGCGTGGAACGTTAGAACTAAATTACACTCGTTTTCTGGGGTAAAATGCTTACGTAAAAACACAATTTAGGCTGATAATTATTTGATGAGGTACTGAGATCACTTGTTCTATTAACAATAAGTCCTAAAATTCCAAAGCTTACAGTTTGCATAATTATTCATAAGATGAAGATTAACAGTTAAATGTGTAAAGTCACATGTTCAGATTTGAGTCAAAACCAGATTCAAGTGTGTTAAAAGTTTTTTTTTTTTTTTTTTTTTTACCAGAGACAATAGTCACTAAACAGTGACCTGCAGTGATTTCATAACTGCAGTGGAGGCTCATCCATCGGGGCACTTGCGGCAGTGTCCCACCAATTTTTTACGTGGGAAAAATTATTTGCAGTAGTTTAGGATTACAAACATTTTTTTCTGGGTTCTAGGGGGAATGCTAAAAAGATAAGGGGAAACATATATATTTCAGTCATTGCCTATGTGTGTCTCTTTTTTTTCTGTAATAGGTTTTAGTACTTAAGGGCCACTGCCTCCTGATTGGTGGCTGTTTGGCTAAGAGAGAAAATCTCTACAACAAATCGATGCCTGAATATGTTTGGATACTTTGGAATTAGGGATTTGACAAATGGAACCAAAAATAAGATAAGTGAACAGAAAAAAAAGATGTTGACTAGGGTCAGCCACAAAATGTTGATTTTAATTCACAGATAACAAGAACATTAAAACAAGCAATGTACTGTGCATGCAAGATCAGTTACCAAACACACATTACTCTCACTGCACATAAGTCAGTTGCCCTCCAGGGATACAATGATCACCCATTCACCAGACACATGACACCAGACACTGCTCTTGGAAAATCAACACAGTGTACTTTCACTTCACTGCTAGGCCTCCCAACAGTCCCGCTTTAGGCAGGACAGTCCTGATTTAGAGATTCTGTCCCACCATCCCAAATTAGTTGCCTGGTGTACCACATCAGTCAGCACAGTACATCAAATTGCTTTAATATACACACTTGTGCTGTGCTGAGGGCACTAGAACCTTCAGCAGCACTCTCATGGTCTGCCCTGACTGGGGCAAGCAGTGTGACTGTCAGAGGGATGGCATCAATTGTTGCAAGTTATGTAACTGGAATGCCCCTCCAAGGTCTACCAACTCCTGTCCAGATAGCATACCTCACAAAATATTCCTCCATGTTTTGAAAGGCATGCACTGCACACTAATGGCCACTAACAGGGTACACTCAATAAAATTAACTGTTTATTTAAAGCATGGAAAATAAATACATTTAATTACCAAAATGAAATCCTGAGAAGACTAGTTGGTGGCTGAACCTTTTTAATAGCATATACTGCTACCATGTTTTGCTTAAAACATTTTTTATTTATTTTTCCTTCTTTGTTTTGACAAATTATCATATTCCTACTTCAAATTTTGGTGTGGAATACATCTGTACAAATGCTTAGCTATTATAAAAAAAATCTAATCATATCTCTGCTATTGGTACAGATTCAAAATGGCCTTTGGTAACCATTTTGTATAGGGCCTATATACTGTGGTTTTCAATCAACACAGACAAAAAACAGACCTCATAAAGCCTGGAGACCATTTACATGTCATAGCTGCCAATCATCATTTTAACACCCATGATGGATATATAATATCTTTTTTTTTTTCGTTTTGTTTTTTCAAATTACTAAATACATGAGCCTGGAAATACATTGAAAATATCACGTTACTTAATACACTGGTCATTAAAGGGAAAATTATCTAAATGAATGTCCTCTGTGAAATTCTTTAAATATTTAATCTTTTATTTATCAGCCAATCAAGTAAAGCTAAGTTCTCCACTTTGCCATATGTAGAGTTAATTTCAATATTGCGTTAAATAGCTTTATATTTTTTCCAGACTGCCTTAGGATCAGCTACACTTCCTGTCTTCCCTAACATCACTTGAAATAAGGATTTATTTGAAATGCAGATTGCAGTTTGGACGTCTGTTTTAGAAGAGGAGTTGGCACTGAAGTCAATGAATAATTGCATGTAGTATCAGTGGAGAGGAATTGTACGTCAATAGCAATCATTGGTACAGCTCAAGAACTTAAAATGTGATCTGCAAGCATTGATTCTCACAATCTTACTTCATCCACAAACAAAAAAAAAATAAAAAAATAAATAAAAGTAAAACACAGAACAGCTAAAGAGAACTTCACTGCTATAGTTCATAAGCTTTCGTTCCAAATATAACGGCCACAGTTGCCAATTAGCAGAACTGAGCATGAATTATACATAATGAAGCCAGGAATATGAAAGTAGCCCTGAAAAGGTATTTAAGAATCTCAGTTTTCATCATAAAATAGATGCTAGACTCAAGAGATGCCTGTTGCCAATCCTGCTCTGCCTTATAATCATTAAAATCCAGAGCCAAGATCTCAAGGAAATCGTCGTCAGATTTTTTTATGTCCTGTCATATTGTACAAGCAAAACAAGCGCGTCTAACTGTGGACTACGTAATGTCATCCATTCAATGTGCCATGCTGATGTAACCTCACTGTTAATAAGGCTATTTAGAAAAAGCCAACATATTGCCAGCTCAATGCTCTGTAATTATGGTCTTATTTTTACGAAGCTTGTTTAATAAGAGAGCTGTGACTTTTCATTAACAGCTCTAGCTCACTGTATGAAACTCTTCCAGGGTCGAATTCCCTTCCACAGATACTCTCACAGCGCCTGACTGTCTCACTTAAAAATTCTCACAGTGGCTGTCTCGCATTAAAACTCTCACACTCTCTAAATGTCTTGTTATGTCTCTTACAAGTGTTTGAGTCACTCTAATGTCCTGCCACAATTTCAGCGTATAATCTTTTAGTGACTGGTTCTCTCACACCACCTAGCACTCTCATATTTTCTGATATTCCCACACCTCCCAAACTATTTAATAGTGGCAGGCTATATTTTGGGCTCAAATCCATCTGTCCCTTTTTTCTATCCTAATGTCCCACTTATCAAGGAGCTCCATATTGTTGGTGTGTCTGGGTGTGTAACAGAGTTCCACAGTAATAATAGTCACGACTTTTAACTAGAATAAAAGTTTTTAGAAATCATGCTGTGTAAATATTACATTGTTCTTGTTACATTACAAGATACATTGTTCTTGTTTTAAAGGGACACTATAGTCACCAGAACAACTACAGCTTATTGAATTTGTTCTGGTGAGTAGAATCATTACCTTCAGGCTTTTTGCTGTAAATACTGTCTTTTCAGAGAAAAAGCAGTGTTTACATTACAGCCTAGTGATAACTTCACTGGCCACTCCTCAGATAGCTGCTAGAGATCCTTCCTGGGTCATGGCTGCCTAAAATGCATCCAAACATTCAGTATCTCCTCCCTCTGCATGCAGACACTGAACTTTAGAGATTCATTGATTCAATTAATCTCTATGAGGAGATGCTGATTGGCCAGGGCTATGTTTGAATCATGCTGGCTCTGCCCTTGATCTGCCTCTTTGTCAGTCTCAGCCAATCCTATGGGGAAGCATTGTGGTTGGATCAGGCTACCACTTCTGCTGATGTCAGCAGGCAGCGGGCAGGTCAAAAGGAAACAGTTACAAAGCCAGCAGCTTCAGGCTTGAATAAAATTAAGATTTACTATATTTAGGGAGGCATGAGAGGGCCAGGGGGGCTAGATGGTGGTTTTAACCCTGTAGGGTCAGGAATACATGTTTGTGTTCCTGACCATATAGTGCTCCTTTAAAATATATTTTAGCTGCATAAATTGTTATTAATGAACAATCTAACATTTCTCAGAACAGCCCCTCCCCTGGTCACAGCCCGTCAGACGCCTAAAATTCAAGTGTCTCTTTTTTGTAAATTTGGAATGTTGGGAAGTATGAGTGCCTCACATTTTCAATTGTGTAACCTTTTACTCTGTCACACAGTCTAATACTCTTGAAGTGCCTTCTGTTCTCATATTGTCTAATGCCCTCAGTGTGTCTCATAATGTATAACACTCTCTCTAATACTGCCTGATGCTCGAACATGATCTGTGCTTTCAACTGTCTGCACTTTCACAGTGTCTGGCTCTCTCACTGTGTTTACTTAATCCACACTGTCTAATGGTCTCGCAGACTCTGGATTAGTGATGTCCCGAACGGTTGCTGGTGAATAGTTCCTGGCGAACATAGCTTGTTCGCGTTCGCCACGGACGGCGAACATATGCGATGTTCGGTTCGCCCCCTATTCATAATCATTGAGTAAACTTTGACCCTGTACCTCACAGTCAGCAGACACATTCCAGTCAATCAGCAGCAGACCCTCCATCCCAGACCCTCCCACCTCCTAGACAGCATACAATTTAGATTTTTTTTTACAGAAGTGTGTTATATTTGAGCATGCTAGGCTGAACGTGCGTATATGATGGCTAGTTGCACTGAGGGTATGAGTATATAGCAGTACATTGTTGTGAAAGATGGCTGTCATATTTAGGGTGTAGCTTGCACGTTATCAGCTGTGTATTTATATCAGCAGCTCCACCACTAGTTATAAATCAAGTGTGAGTCGCCCCATGAGATGAGACTAGTGAATAACATAATACATGAACGGTTAAGGTAAAGGCATGTAAGGAACTACGACAATAAACTCTTTAGGAGGTGAAATAAACGCTTGCTACTTTACGATTAGTTCATGTGCAGAGAGCAGTTCATGTGATCAAAGGCATGGTGTGGAGGACCGGCTATAGTGGGACATGCTTGGCAGACTGCTGTTTACTGCTTGTGCTCATCCGATCCCTTCTGGGCGCCAGGTGCAGACCCTGGGAGTCCCTGATACCTGGAACAACAAAGGCAAGTCTCTGGCTGAGTGCCGGGTTCGCAGCTTGAGGTGGTGGAAGCTTGTTTTGTCGGGTGGTTGGATCTGTCCTGGTGGTGCTTCATGTCAGGTGCGGGATTGTCGTGGCTTAAGGTGGAGGCGAGTGCTTGACATGGGGCAGGCTCTGCATTTCTGTTTGTGCCTCCGGTCCCGTCTTCAACACCTTTGCCGTTGGTGGATTTTAATGGGGACTGCTTTGCTTAGCTGTGGTGGAGCTTGTTGGGGCGGTGGTGGAGCTTGTTGGGGCTTCCTGCTTGTTATTTGCTTCCAAAATTGATTAAAGAGTCTATCCAGCTTAGGCTCAATATCCTGCCATGCTTTGCTGGTACCAGGAGGACACGCGGAGGGAGCTCACACGAAGTGCGTCTTTCCTCCATGACATCTAGGCCCTGCCCCCCGGAAGCTGCATTCTTAGTGAGAGGAGGGACAGTGTAGCTGATGCTGATTTAATAGGGAAATCGATAGCTAGGCTAGTGTATTCAGTGTCCACTACAGTCCTGAAGGACTCATCTGATCTCTGCTGTAAGGACAGCACCCCAAAAAGCCCTTTTTAGTGCTAGAACATCAGTCTGCTTTTTTTTTTCTGTGTAATCTAATTGCAGTTGCCTGCCTGCCAGCATGTGTGTCAGGCTCACAGTGTATACTGTGCCCACTTGCCCAGTGCCACCACTCATATCTGGTGTCACAATAGCTTGCATTTAAAAAAAACAAAAAACTTTTTTGACTGTAATATAATAGCAGTCAGTTTCCTTCACACGTGTGCATTTCAGGGCCTGCCAGGGCACAGTGTCACACCAGTGCAACTCATATCTGGTGTAACAGTAGTGTACATTAAAAGAAAAACTAGAAATGTGACTGTGAAATAATAGCAGTCAGTTTTCTTCACACGTGTGTGTTTCAGGGCCTGCCAGGGCACAGTGTCACACCAGTGCAACTCATATCTGGTGTAACAGTAGTGTACATTTAAAAAAAAAAATACAGGGGGCTTGTTGTCACCTTTCGGGGACCCTTGGTGTTGTACGTGGCTGGGTGGAGGAAGAGACCTTCAATGACATCAGTGAGGACAAGGAACGGGACATGGCTAGCTTGGTATCCAACCTTGTGCAAATGGGGAGTTTGCGGTTGTGCAAATGAACTGTTTGCGGTTGTTTGCGGTGCGTTAAACGGGGAGTTTGGTCTGCCACTGTGAAGCGGGCGTAACCCTTACACTACCTGATCGATACAACATCATACCTGATGTTTTAAAGCACGTTATTCCAAACAATTTAGGAATGTTAGGTGATTTATGCCCTTTATGGATTAAAACCAAACTCTGCATTAACTATGTAATTTTCCATGGGAGTTTTGCCATGGATCCCCCTCTGGCATGCCACAGTCCAGGTGTTAGTCCCCTTGAAACAACTTTTCCATCACTATTGTGGCCAGAAAGAGTCCCTGTGGGTTTTAAAATTGAAGTCTATGGCGGTTTGCCCGGTTTGCCCGTTCGCGAACATTTGCGGAAGTTCACGTTCGCCGATCGTAAACGGAAAATTTTATGTTCGCGACATCACTACTCTGGATCCATTTCAGTGGCGAACACTCTCATTCTATCAGGCTTTCTTACACTGTTACATGGAAGTGCACACACACGATGCAATTGCAGTTCATTACAGCAAATGATGAGTAACTTAAATACAGTTTGGAGAAAACACAGAATAAAATAGGAAAAATTTACTACTCTCAATGACTACTCTCAGCATCATCGTTGAAAATAAATAAATACATATGTAAATTAAATGTATGTATGTAAATCCAGATATGGGGTCCTATATGCACCTTTTACAGAATCCTTTCTTTCTAAACAATCCTAACGCTTTGTCTGCAAATTTTGCTATGTGGACAAAATGGAATTCATTTACTAAGCAGTGATTTGAGTTGAGGTTACAACCAATTTACAAACTGCAGGCTAAAACAGACAAGGTAGAAAATAAATTTGTAATTCACAACAGCTGTGGATTTTTCATTTTCCAGCTCAGGCATATTGATACAAATTTGCAAACAAATATATTAGATTGTATATTCTGAAAATAGATTTGTATAACCAAATCAGCGGTCTATAAGTGCAATCAATGAGAATCTATTTCCCAGACTTTAAGTAGAATCACGGAGGTCTCATCACAGAATAGCTGACAATCCACCCGGCAGCCTCAATAAATAAAGTTCATCTATTACAAGTGTCTTGGTATCTCACAAGTGCCTATAATCAAATCATGGACAGATGAGTTCCTTACCGATAGTTTATGCCATTAATTTACCACTGTTTAGCGCTTCTAGTAGATGACCAAGTGCTATTATTTGTGACAACACTAAATAAAGTAAACTAGCAAGCATAAGATATGTGATGTATTGCGAAGATTAATCACACCCAGAAATGCGCAGAGCACAAAGCCTACAGCTTCTACGGTAAGCTCACTTCATTCCATCCTCATTCGTCAGTTTCACTGCCGGTGGCTCAAAGACAACTCAAAGGTAAATGAACGGAAAGTATGATTTACAAGCAGTGCTTGAAACCAGTCTAAATGAAATAAATCAGAAACAAAGTATTTGAAACCATTGATTTCTAAATAAAACACAACTTTTAAATTGCAGCTTTTACAAATGCAAACACATCAAAATTAGGATTTCAGAAGACCAAGAGCCTGGTTTGCTGGAAATCAAATATTTTTTAATGATCGTTTGTACTACTTTAATCACGCCAGAATGGTAGACAAAGCATAAGCGTAAGGATTTTGTTAATCATTGAGTAATTTTTCTTTACAGGTCTGCAAAAAATTAGGGTTCCATTTGTTATCAATATTGAATGTTTTCCAACAAAATGTCATGAGATTTTGTAAGAGGGGTTTAGTGAGAATATTATGTAAATAGCATTGACAGCAAAAAAAAAAAAAAACAAAGAGAGAGAGAGAAAACAGGTTGGTCTAATTTTGTTTTTTAAAGAAAAATATAGAAAATATGGTGCCAATACATTCCAATTCATGCTGTTTGAACAAAAAAATGATTTTAATTAATGCAGTATATGTTCATTATATGAACTTTTTACACAGTTTTGTTACTTCTTTAGCAAGAATTGGCAGATATATTAATGGAATAATCAAAGCATCACAACAGCTTATGTTTAAAGAGACCCCCTGCTTCCTTGCTTAAACATTTTACATGATTAAGGCTTCACGGCCGATACTTATCTTTGTTTTGTCTCTTGGACCATAATTAAATATACCTTACTCTTCACCCTGCAGTGTGTAGCCTGTGGCGCTGTACTTCTAGATTTATATTGGGGGCTAACAGACCTCCCCACAGAGCTCTGGTGCATCTACTACCTGCTGGATACTTCCTTGCTTAAAGTTGCTTACAAGTGTTGTGATTTTTCTAACTCGCTTCAGTATTTTAAAACTGGCTTTTTTTTTTTTTTTTACCTCTGACAACAATGGAGGAATAAATGCTTCAACCATGTAGTTGCACAGATATGTGTATGGCATATAGATGCTCGTGAGGTCTGTTGAAATCCTATCATTATCTTTATGGCTCTCTCTGACTTCCTGAGTACCAGTTGCACTTATTAAAACGACACTCTAGTGCCAGGAAAACAATCAGTTTTCCTGGCACTGCAGGTCCCCTCTCCCTCCCACCCGCCATCCCCGGTTGCTGAAGGGGTGAAAACCCCTTCAGTCACTTAACTTAGACCCCTGCCGATGTCCCTCAGTGGTGGTTTCGGGTCGCCGCTGCTCCTCCCCTTCCTTTCGTCCGCCAGCTGGGGAGACCTAATGCGCATGCACGGCAATGCATTAGAGCTCTCCATAGGAAAGCATTGAAAATGCGTGAGGACGTCCAGCGACACTCTAGCACAGAAAACCTGTGCTATAGACACGGAAGTGCCCTCTAGTTGCTGTCTAGTAGACAGCCACTAGAGGAGGAGTTAACCCTGCAAGGTAATTATTGCAGTTTATAAAAAACTGCAATAATTACATTTGCAGGGTTAAGGGTAGTGGGAGTTGGCACACAGACCACTCCAATGATGGTCTGGGTGCCTGTAGTGTCCCTTTAAGTAGGTTTGATGGCTTGGACAAAAGCTTTGCAGAGTCCATTCACAAAAAACACACCTTCCAAGTGTCCCTAGTTAGGAGGGACAGTCCCTAATTTGAGTGTAAATCTCTCTGTTCCTCTTTTCTATGAGTTATGTGTGTATGAGTAGATAACAGAGCTGCTCAGTAATAATGCTCACAGTACAGGTAGTCCTCACTTTACGACTGTTTAACAACGACTCAGACTTATGACTAGCTCTCTAGCATGGGGATTCAATGGATTCCCCACTTTAGAGAGCTGGTTTATACATAGAAGATAAATTTCCCCGAACATAGACAAGTGCACCAGAACAGGAAATCCCCTAAATCTCTGTTTGGGGAACATTCGCCAAACATAGATTAGAGGGATTCCATGCTCTGGTGCATTTGTCTATGTTCGGGTAAATGTCCCCAAACAAAGATTTCAGGGATTCCCTGCTCTGGTGCACTTGTCTATGTTCGGGGAAATTTCCCTGAACATAAATCTGCACTAGTGCGCATGCTTTGTATCTCATTCTCACTTGCCGACCAATTAGTTTTATGTATCCTAAAATTACAAAAAAAATTGTTTAGAAATCAGTCTGTGTGAATACGATACATTGTTCTTGTTCTAAATTACATTATAGTTTCTTAAATTATTATTAGTAAGTCACAACAGACCTGCCCCTCGCCACATGCCACTCATGCTCCTAAATTTGTCACTTTTTGTCCATTTGAAATGTTGGGAAGGATGCAAAAATGCAAATGTGTATCTGGATAAGTTGAAAGCAGAAGCAGCAGTATGGTTGCTTTCAGCTGGTGTAGCAGTTACACTCCTCCTATGTGTTGAGTAGAAGTGAATATTTTATTATTACTACATATATTACTGTAGGACAAAGGTCTGTTATACAATCGTTATTATTAGTATTAGAGGCTCTTGGGAGAACATACATTTTTTCATTGGATTATATCTAAAACAGTTCACAGAAGCTGCAGATTTCTTGTCTGCAGCCTTTGCTACTTCTCCCCTTCTCACCCTGCCCAGACTCTCTGCGGCTGTCCAATCACAGACTTCCCAATAGAGTTCAATAAGAAGTCTTTGAAAGGCAGGTGCTCTGAGCAATTGGATGCCTTTTCAGCTTGGATTCACCAAGCTAATAAAAAAAGGAAGAAACATGATTGGTTGTTTGATTTACAGCTAGGGGATGTAACATGGCTCATTTATAAATGTGTCAATTTCTATTGAAATCTGCACTGTTTGTAAAATGAAAAAAAGAGGACACACAGTCCATACATAAAGCTCTTCAGCAAGCTGAAGAGATTTAGGTGTCTGTATTGTCCCTCTACACTTTATATCAGATGGTTAGAGCATTCGTAGAATCACTTCCTAAGATCTGTGAAACCCTGGTTTGAATCCTAGTCAGACCACCTCACTAATAAGTGTCACTGGGCAAAACACCCAACAATACATGTATGCCTACGTCAGATACTCAGGGCCTTCTGTACCTTTAAATATCCAATTTATGTAATTGAAAAGTTCTGCAGTTGGTCCTATATAAATACTAATATTAATCTATAGCATGTATAGAAAAATTTAATTTCCTTTAGTGTCCTTTACAGCATTCAGTAGTTTTGCAAAGAAAAGAAATATGAACTTGAACAAATGATTAAATACAGCAGATTGTTGCAAAGACATATTCTTCATTTCAAACGACAGATAAGTTATAGTTTTATAACAAATTACTTTATATACAACACAGCATATTGACAGATTTGTATGATCTACTGATAAGCATAACATGTTTTGGCAGAAGGTGCTTTTTCAAAGAAGGACATCTTTAAAAAAAATATCCTTCTTTGTCCTTTGGTAAATAAACCACAAATTTGTCTGATGGAAAAAAAAATCCAATTTGTAAATTTAATTTTTGTTATCATAATGCCACTTTTTTGTTTAATTTCATATTTAATTTTAACTGTTCAGATGCACATGCAAAAAAAACTCTCAGCAGATATAGCAAATGAGCCAAGCTCGTCTCCACAGACAATTCCAAATGTTACAGTAGTCTATAGATGCAATATTAAACTCTGCAGCATTCCATATATCCAGAGTACCAAACTTGGAAACACTGGACACTGAACTCTGAAGATCTTTATAGACTGAAAACAGAACCTGCATCTCTCATTGTTGCAAATATTCATAGAGAAAATACCAATGCACTTTTCATAATCTTAACAATTCAGTAGCCCTCTGTACACATAACATTAAATTCACATATCCCCAATATCGGCATCCTGTAAAGTGAAAAAAAAAATGTGAGCGAGGTCAAATGTGGTGGCCGGTCAGTACATGAGTCAAGTTACTGGTGCTGCTCAAAGAGGCAGACTTAATAGCAAAGGAGGTAGGTCCTCTTAAAGAATAGGTAGGTCTGGCATGAATGCACTACAATCACTAAGGCTAGGCCACTAGGGCCCTAATTATTGAGCACTCGCTCTATGCTTTCTAGAGATAGTTCCCTGGTGTCCCAAAAAGTGGAGCACAAAAAAACATATGCCTCGATTTCAGGTTGTTGGATAAGCATTTCAAATGATTTAATGTTTTTTTGGTAAACTATTAAAATCAGGTAATATTTAGAAAAAGGTTTTAATATTTTGATATTTTTTGTTATAGTGATATGTTGTTTTTTTTATTTGATATATATTACTATATTTGAATATTTACCAAAAATATATATTTTTAATTTTTCATTTATATCTTGCACCAAGTCAACATACAGCAAATTCACAAGTGTACAACTGCACTGCTACGCAACAAATAAGCAGGTCAGGCATAGGTAGAAATGCAGTACAGCCAGCAAAACATGATCTGGAACAAGTGTTTTTGGTTAGAGTAAAGCATTTAATAAACAATAGAAATACAGCAGAGTAAAATAGGAGTATGGGCTATATTCAGACAGATGTCAATAGGCAACACGAACTACACTAAACAAAATTATAAACGCAACACTTTTGTTTTTGCCCTCATTTTTCATGAGCTGAACTCAAAGATCTAAGACTTTTTCTATGTACACAAAAGGCCTGTTTCTCTCAAATATTGTTCACAACTCTGTCTAAATCTGTGTTAGTGATCAAACTTTGAAACTCCATAATAATAAACCCAATGGTTATGTATAGATATTTGACATAACCGTGCATCTTTCCATAGACTTCACACTTAGTCCATCAGTACTACATAAACTTAAATGATTCAGGAGGTCTTCATAAATATGGTATTGAATCAGCAACTCTCCATTGTAAAAATGTTCAAGCCCCGAAACTCACAGATTTCATTGTGGAAATCTCCATAGACTTCACTTTGAAATCTGCAGTCACGCATTGATTTAGCATTTCATACTGTAGCTATGTACGGACAACGAAACACCCACACCTCTCTAAAAGCTTCACATTAAATTCAGTAACTCTATATAAAATGAGGACTAACCTCAGCTGCAAGATGTATAGACATGTCACTAAATACACCAGCCAGCACTAATTTAGCAGCAGCACCTTGTGCTCTGTGTTGATTTAACATGAATCCCTTAGGACCCAAGAGTCAATCAACACCTTTAATATCATGACTTACCTGATGTGCCATTGCTGTATGAAGGGTTAAACATCACAACCCATCAATTTCACGTAACAGATACAGAGGAAGATTTATCAAGGCAAATATAGGTGTTACAAAGCGCTACATGCTGAGAGACATGTTGTAGGTTTCCATGGTGATTGCTCATTATCTAGCTCATTGCTATGGAATACCACCTGTTTTCGCCATGATAGCACTCCCCTAGAATGGCCTTTCCATGAGTTGAACTGGTCCATGCAATATTCCATATATCGAACAATAAATCCTACAATCCTTCGTACACAGAACAATGACACCTACAGCTGTTTCTGGAATATTGAACCATGTAGGTGTCACATCCTGTTCCTAGCTGCGGATGATTCTGGCAATGGCTTTTAGTATCCAGTACTCTTTTTACAATTCTTGTTTAGTTTTCTTGGTGTTTCTGTTTTATTATTCTATGTCTGGTTTTCTTTATGCTGGGTTTTCTGGGTTCATTCCTGTATTCCGTTCCTGGAATTCCCAGTCTCTTGGATTCCTTTAAATGTTTGTTTTATGTTGCCACACCTGTTCCTTTTCCATGATTCCATTTGTTTCAGTTGGTCCTTGCAGGCAGTTGCTCAAGCCCTCTGCCCTTTCTTGCAGGTAAGTGCTGTGTGTGTTTTACTATTGTTCATTTAGGAGACATTAGGCAGTTAGAGTAGGACCTGCCTAATATGGGGTACATTGACATTGTGGCAGGCTTATGCAATGTATGATCATATAATGTAACTAAATCCCCATAGTTTTTCACATATAGTACTTAGTTATGTCTCCTCTTGTTTTGCCTATTATATCTTGTCTTGTTTTATTTTGTATTCCCAGTCCATGCACAGTCCTATCCTGTCCTGCCCCTGTACTGTTAATGTTTCCCTTATGTATTCTGTACATGTTCTGGGTTTAGCTTCCTATCCTTCTCTGGTTCTGGGTTCTACTAGTTCTGTCTTGTTTTCTTGTTTGGTGCCTATCTTAGTCTTGCCTTTTTTAGTACTGGATACATTCCTGATGCAGAGCCTCCCTATTCAGCTCCTTGGAGGTCTGCTTATTTCCAAGCTCCTAGTTCCTGGAATCCGCTGAAGCTGCATCAGGGTTCTGGTATGTGGCTGCACAAACGCTGGTGCTCAACACCAGGGGGTGGGCGATTACCCTGCACCAGACCCTGCTAATCCACTTCCACACTGTGACTCCTACTTCAACATCAGGCATACTGGGTCCCGGTCGTCCGACCCCCGCCCAAACAGTGTCTGGGTCCCGGTCACCAAACCGCCACCCTGACTGTAGGTCATAGCAGGTGGAACATTAAACATTATGGCATTCTAGTAAAAACCAAATAAAAACTAATTACCTGCGCTCTCTCCTTTATCCCTATGTATTTTTAAAACAAATGGAGGTCTTTTAGTTACCTCCAATGGCCATGAGAGGATGAGCCCACCTGCCAACATCAAGGCAGACCCCCCTAGGTGGGTCCTAACTCTAACCATTCACCTTGCTTCCTTGAGCCTCTGGCAAAAATCTCTAATGAGACAGAAAGGGGTATTTTTTATATACACCCCTATACATTATTAACCCTTAATAGGGAACACATGGGATGGGCGGCTGAATTGTAACAAGGCTGAGTAATACAAAAAATGGATACAAATGCAGAAAGAAAAGTCCTGCGCTCAACTCCCATCACTACTGGGCGGCTGCAATGACTACAGTACACATCAGCCCCAAATTATAGTAAAAACCAAATAAAAACTAGTTACATGCGCTCTCTCCTTTATCCCTATGTATTTTTAAAACAAATGGAGGTCTTTTAGTTACCTCCAATGGCCATGAGAGGATGAGCCCACCTGCCAATATCAAGGCAGACCCCCCTAGGTGGGTCCTAACTCTAACCATTCACCTTGCTTCCTTGAGCCTCTGGCAAAAATCTCTAATGAGACAGAAAGGGGTATTTTTTATATACACCCCTATACATTATTAACCCTTAATAGGGAACACATGGGATGGGCGGCTGCATTGTAACAAGGCTGAGTAATACAAAAAATGGATACAAATGCAGAAAGAAAAGTCCTGCGCTCAACTCCCATCACTACTGGGCGGCTGCAATGACTACAGTACACATCAGCCCCAAATTATAGTAAAAACCAAATAAAAACCAGTTACCTGCGCTCTCTCCTTTATTTTCGTGTGCTTGGTGACCCCCAGCTGGCCTCATCAGGTACCACACTTACAGTGTTTTACCTCTATTGCAGTGATACAGTCATGGCTGATGAAGCAGAATTCAATGCACCTGAAGGCCTCCAGGCCTGGCTTCATGCTGTCATAGTGGACTCATTTCCCAAAGCCCTCGTAACCTTTCACGGTGATGCCCTACTAGCTTGCCAGGACCCAGCACCCAGCACCTCAGATGCTCGGGGATCTGACTCGGGTGACTCCCTCCGCCCAGGAGATATGGGCTCCTCGTGCAAAAGGCCTTGGATGGGCACTCCCACCGGCAAATGGAAAATGCCGGCCAAATTGGCTAGGATGACATCTGGCTCAGATGGCCACCCGGTGGATGAGGGTTATAATGTACCAGATGAGTACAGGGCCGACAACCCCCAGTGAGGGATTTTTTCGGCGACCAATCCCATTATGTGAGGGAGACAGTGCTGGGCTCCCCCCAGTCTGATCGCCAGAGGACCAGGCCAGCCACCGCTGTAGGTCCCGGTGAGATTCTGGACCCCTCGGGACGCCCCCTCTTTGAGGGGGCGTCCCGGCTGATCAAACATCCATGATCCTCAGAACGGGCCCCTCTGGACCACATTACGGAATTCCTGCGTTACTTGCTCCGCTTCCCTTTGGACAAGGAGGTCAGGGCAAAACTTGGGGCAGAATTCCGTCGCCCAACACTGCTGGTCAAAGTGGCCCTCACACCTGACTTTGACCCGGTGTTTGCCACCTTTATGATCCAGTCTGGGAAAGACCCTTGCAAGGGCCTGGAACAGGGCCTACGTATGGCCCAGGACCAGTTACTGGACATCAGTGGGCTGCTGACGCAGATGTTTCTTATGGCGGATGACGCACTACAAAGTGGATGCGGAGCTTCTTCGCTAATGGGCCCAATGGGCCATCTGCTTACTTGGCAACGCCAATGTGGCAGTGTCCTCTGAACGCCGGAATGCAGTCCTTTACAAATTGGGTGGCAAGTTGGCTGATTTGGCGGTCAAGGAACTGGATCCTGATGCCAAAGGATTTCAATTTGGGGATGCCTTCATGAAGGAACTGAACCCCTCTCAATATGTCCAGTTTCATGGTGGATTCAGTTCAGGTGGTTTAGGCGGTTCTCCTGATGTACAAGGTGATCACCATAAGGAAGGATATGAGACGCCTGCTCCGCAATCCGCTTGCTACCTCAGGTCTTTGACGTTGTACGACATGGTTGTGTGGCTCTCGGATGAAGCTTGTCTGGAACTTCATTTGTGGCTTGTCTGGAGCTGTTTGGGCTGGGGTGCTGCTTGTGATGGCGTGGTGACAGGAGGACTCTGGACCCCAGTAGAGAGAGCCCTTCACATCAACTGTCTGGAACTGATTACAGGGTCGATCGCCATTCACAGCTTCACCAAGGGGAAGAGTCTGCATGGACAACAACTTGGCGGTCCGCTACCTAAACTGGTTGGGAGGTTTCCGTTCCAAACTACTGTCGGACCTCATGAAGGATCTCTGTCGATACTGCCTGGACAGGAACTTGTATCTTGTGGCCAAATATCTCCCAGGACAGGACAATCAAGTAGCAGACTGGTTCTCCCGCCACTGGAGAGACGTCAGCGATTGGAAACTCCACCCTCCAGTGTTTCGATTGTTGAACTCACTTCGAGGCCCCCTTCATCTGGATCTGGTCACATCCAGGGCGAATCGTCATACAGAATTGTTCTTCAGTTGGCTTCCGGTTCCCCTCAGCGAGGCGGTGAACGTGTTTCTCAAAGACTGGCCTCCCTTGGGGGCTTATGCGTTTCCCTCTTGATACTTCGGACGTTGCATCGGACCAAGCTTTTGGAGGTATCGCTGCTCCTTGACTTGGAGGAGTCAACCGTGGTCCCCTCTCTTGCTGGAGTTGTCGTGCGAAGACCCTCTACAACTCCCTGTCTCCAGGTTTCTCCTATGGGATCCTCAAGGGAATCCACATCCATTGATGTTAGAGAAACGCCTACCACTGGTGGCTTGGACCGTTTCCGGGGTTCCTAGGATGTGTCAGGCCTATCGACAATGGCTAGAGAATTACTCTGGGACTCTTAGGCGTCTGGCACCAGACGGTCATATCTGCACGCCTGGCGATTCTGGCATGGCTGGTGTCTGGAGAGGCATTTGGATCCCCTATCATGGCAGTCTTGAATTTCCTGGCGGAGTTGTTTTCCCTGGGTAAGTCGTACAGGACCATAAAAGTTTTCCGGTCAGCCATCTCGGCAGCTCATGTGCCTTCTTAAGGTTCTGGCGTTGGTAAAGATCCCTCGATCTGCAGACTGCTCCAAGGTGTACGCCTTTCAAGACCCCTTACTTATCGCTATTCCTCATTTTGTGATGTATCGCTTGTTTTGCGATTCCTTGAGGAATGGCCTGATAACGGGGACTTGTCTATGCGCCAGCTTTCTTCTAAGCTTGCTCTCCTGTTGTGTCGTTACATCGTGTTTCTGATGTTCGCGTGTCTGGCTCTATCTCACGCAGAACCAAATTTAATTTGTCTTCTGTCTCATATTCCTACTTTCCAGATAGAGCACGTCTCTGTGTGGCACTTTGTCTACGGACATATATCTCTAGGACCTCGTCCTTTCGCCCTTCTGCTCATGGGCAGCTGTTGATTTCCTACATACGACCACTTAGGGCTGTTTCTACCCCTATAATCACTCGGATTCAATGGCTTTTTTCATCACCTGGCAGTGGCGTACACACAATCCACACAATGGGGCCCCGGTGCAAAACTGATCCGTGGGCCCCCCCCACTTCTACCCTGACCCTCTCCCCCCTGACCGTGGCCCCCCCGACACATACATACTGTCAGGATCGGGACAGGGATCCAACACGCAGAGTACAAAGAGTGGAAAGGTACGTATACCGGGCCTTAGAATGGCCGGACTAACGTACCGAGAGTAATAGAGAATAGTCAGAGACAAGCCGAGGTCGAGGGAACGAGAAGACAGATGAGCGAGAGACAAGCCGGGTCAAGGGAGAACAGAGAAGCAGGGAAGTACAACAAGCCGAGTCAAAACCAAATAGAGCAAACTAGAATACCAGAGCACTGAGTGACTAGACAAGCTAGAACCACGACAGGGCAATGAGCTGAAGAGGGAAGTAAGCTTAAATACCCTGGCTCCGGATGGTAAGCACGCCTCTGACAAGTGCCGATTGGATATCGGACACTTGAGTGGCAGGTCGCTCGTGATAGCGTCATGACGTCACGTATTGAGCGTCCTGCTAGAAAAGGACGTGGATTCCTCGCGGCCGGTGTTTAAGTGGCTGGATGAACCGCGAGGAACGGAGGAAACAGCTCGCCTGGACGGATAAACCACCAAGTCTCTACCTCCCTTAGAGGTAGAGGCCTCAGGTACCCTGACAGTACCCCCCCTCTCAGATACGCCCACCGGGCGGAAGGAACCGGGGCGAGATGGGAAGCGGAGGTGAAATGCTCTGCGAAGGCGAGAAGCACGAACGTCCTCCTGAGGTACCCAACTCCTCTCCTCAGGACCATATCCCCTCCAGTTGACCAGATATTGCAATTTTCCCCTTGAAATTCTGGAATCAACGATGGAGCTGACCTCGTACTCCTCCCGACCCTCCACCTGAACAGGACGAGGCGAGGAGACCTTAGAGGAGAATTTGTTGCAAACAAGAGGTTTCAACAAGGAGACATGAAAAGAGTTAGGGATGCGTAAGGCAGGTGGCAGAGCAAGGCGATACGCAACCGGATTGATACGAGTGAGAACCCTGTAAGGACCTATGTAGCGGGGAGCAAATTTCATAGATGGAACTTTTAGTCGAATGTTCTTAGTACTTAACCATACCCTATCCCCAGGAACAAAAACAGGAGCCGCTCTTCTATGCTTGTCAGCGTGTTTCTTGAACAACGAGGAACTATGTAACAGAATTTGCCGAGTCTGATCCCATAATTTCTTCAGGTTGGCGACATGATCATCAACCGACGGTATCCCCTGAGAAGAGGAAACCGAAGGAAAAATCGAAGGATGAAAGCCATAGTTCATGAAGAAAGGGCTAGAGCGAGTTGAATCGCAAACAAGGTTATTGTGTGCGAACTCCGCCCAAGGAATCAGACCGACCCAATCGTCCTGGTGTTCGGAAACAAAGCAACGCAGATACTGTTCGATCTTTTGATTGGTACGTTCAGCAGCTCCGTTAGACTGAGGGTGATAGGCCGAGGAGAAGTTCAATTTGATGCCCATTTGAGAACAAAAGGATCTCCAGAAACGTGAGACAAATTGAGAGCCTCTATCAGAGACAATCTCCGAAGGAATCCCATGTAGGCGAAAAACCTCTCTTGCAAAAATCTCCGCCAATTCAGGAGAAGTCGGAAGTTTAGGTAATGGCACGAAATGGGCCATCTTAGTAAATCTATCCACCACCGTGAGAATAACAGTCTGTCTCTTGGAAGCAGGCAAATCAACGATAAAGTCTATGGACAAACAGGACCAAGGTTTCTCAGGAATGTCCAAGGGGTGTAACAGGCCACATGGAGATGCATGAGGTAGTTTAGTCTTGGCACAAGTTTCACAAGCTGCGACGAACTCCTCAATATCTTTTCGCAGTGAAGACCACCAGAAATCCTTGGATATCAAAGAGTATGTCTTGCGAATACCAGGATGACCAGCTATTTTACTTTCGTGAAAACATTGTAAGAGCTCCAGTTGAAGTTCAGGAGGAACAAAGTTTCTTCCCTCAGGAGTGTTTCCGGGAGCTAGATGTTGTGACTTCAAGATCTGGTCAAGTAGCGGAGAATGAATTTTGAGACTGGTATTAGCAATAATATTGCATTTGGGTACAATGGAGGACATAAGTGGTTCAACTGAAGCAGAGGGCTCATATTGGCGAGATAGCGCATCGGCTTTAGAATTCTTTGACCCAGGTCTGTAAGTCAGAACGTAATTGAAATGGGTAAGAAACAACGACCAACGAGCCTGCCTGGAGGACAACCGCTTAGCCTCTCCGATATAAGACAAATTTTTGTGGTCAGTTAGAATGGTAACAGGATGTAATGTACCTTCCAATAAATGTCTCCACTCTTTCAAAGCCTTGATAACCGCTAGTAATTCTCTGTCACCAATGTCATATCTGCTTTCAGTACCGGTCAATTTTTTAGAGAAAAATCCACAAGGATGTAATGGTTTATCAACCCCCAACCTTTGAGATAGAACAGCACCTAAACCAGTCTCTGATGCGTCTACCTCAAGTAGAAAAGGCAGAGAAGTGTCGGGGTGAACTAAAATTGGAGCGGAAGCGAAAAGCTCCTTGAGGGTTTTGAACGCAAGGAGAGCTTCAGTAGTCCAATTCTTAGTATCAGCCCCCTGTTTGGTCATATTAGTGATAGGTGCGATAATGGAAGAATAGCCCTTAATAAAGCGCCTATAATAATTAGAAAAACCAATAAATCTCTGTACGGCTTTAAGACCTTTGGGTAAAGGCCACTCTAGAATGGATTGGAGCTTATCCGGATCCATCTTAAATCCCTCCCCAGAGATCACATAGCCGAGAAAGGTTACCTGGGTTTGATCAAAGCTACATTTCTCCAACTTGCAGTACAAGCCATGCTGGAGAAGCTTGTGCAAAACCCTCCTGACTTGCTTGTGATGAGTCTCAATCTCACTAGAATGAATGAGTATATCATCTAGGTATACAATGACGCAATCTTGCTGAAATTCCCTAAGAACCTCATTTATCAGATCCTGGAATACAGCTGGCGCATTGCATAACCCAAAAGGCATAACAGTATATTCATAGTGACCATATCGAGTATTGAATGCCGTCATCCACTCATGTCCCTGCTGGATTCTCACCAAGTTATATGCCCCTCTGAGGTCTAACTTGGTGAAAATTGTAGAGCCCTTCAAACGATCGAAGAGTTCGGTGATCAAGGGAATCGGGTAGGCATTTTTAATGGTTATCTTATTCAAGCCTCGATAATCAATACAAGGTCTCAAAGAACCATCTTTCTTTTTAACAAAAAAAAATCCAGCCCCGGCAGGGGAGGAGGACCTCCTGATGAATCCCTTGTCTAAATTCTCGTGAATATACTCCTCTAGAACTGAGTTCTCTTTAGTAGATAATGGGTATACATGACCTCTGGGAGGCATGGTACCAGGGAGTAGGTTAATTTTGCAATCAAAGGACCTGTGTGGGGGTAAGGTATCGGCTTTCTTTTTGTCAAATACCGCCTTTAAATCTAGATACTGAGGCGGAATTTGTGTCTCTGTAGGATTGTCAGAGGTAGTCGATGTGTTAGTTAATCCGAGAGGTAGGACCTTCCGCAAGCATTTTTCTTGACAATTCTTTCCCCACGAAACTATCTCCCCAGACTCCCAATTAATAATAGGGTTGTGTCTCCTCAACCAGGAGTACCCCAGGACTATGGGAATAGACGGAGAAGAAATGAGCATTAAGGATATATCCTCTTTATGTAGGATGCCAACAGTTAAGTTAATCGGTATGGTCTCATGGAAAATAACAGGCTCAAGTAACGGTCTACCATCGATGGCCTCAACAGCCAGTGGTGTCTCTTTTAACTGGGATGGGATAGCATGCTTGGCAACAAAACCCTGATCTATAAAGCTCTCAGCAGCTCGAGAATCGATTAGTGCCATAGTCTTTACTACTCCCTTCTCCCACCTCAAAGAAACGGGTAACAGAAGCCTGAACTCTTTGTAGTTGTGAATAGAGGACAAAGTAGAAACACCCAAGGCCTGTCCTCTAGAGAAACTTAGGTGCGAGCGTTTCCCGAACGATTAGGACAATTTAGGCGTAAATGTCCTCTGACTCCACAATACATACATAAACCCTCCCTTCTTCTGTACTGTCTCTCTCTCTCTGTGAGATGAGTACTGCCTATCTGCATAGGTTCAGAAATACGTAAGTCCTCGAACTCAGAATTTTGAAAGGTAGGCGCTAGTTTAAAGGAGGGTCTACGGGTCCTATCTCGAGTGTTCTGCCTCTCTCTTATGCGTTCATCAATACGAGATATAAAAGAAATTAAATCCTCCAAATTCTCAGGGAGTTCTCTAGTAGCGACCTCGTCAAGAATTACATCTGATAACCCATTCAGAAACACATCTATATAAGCCTGTTCGTTCCACTTAACTTCTGCCGCCAAGGACCTGAACTCTAGTGCATAGTCCACAAGTGTTCGATTGTCCTGTCTAAGGCGCAACAGTAATCTAGCTGCATTGACCTTTCTACCAGGAGGGTCAAAAGTTCTTCTAAACGCAGCTACAAAGGCATTATAATTATAGACTAGTGGATTATCATTCTCCCATAAAGGATTGGCCCATCTCAGAGCTTTCTCAATGAGTAAAGTAATAACAAATCCAACCTTCGCTCTATCTGTAGGATAAGAGCGGGGTTGTAATTCGAAATGGATGCTAATCTGGTTCAGAAAACCACGGCACTTCTCCGGTGACCCGCCATAACGTACTGGTGGGGTAATACGGGAAGAAGCACCTACAGTGGCTACCTCTAGACCTGAGACTGCAGGAGAAATAGAAGGAGTACGTGTCTCCTCAGGTGGGTTACTAGCACGAGACAAAAGTGCCTGTAGTGCTAATGCCATCTGATCCATCCTATGTTCCATGGCGTCAAACCTGGGATCAGAAGAACCAAGCTGACTGTTTGTACCTGCAGGATCCATTGGCCCTGTCGTAATGTCAGGATCGGGACAGGGATCCAACACGCAGAGTACAAAGAGTGGAAAGGTACGTATACCGGGCCTTAGAATGGCCGGACTAACGTACCGAGAGTAATAGAGAATAGTCAGAGACAAGCCGAGGTCGAGGGAACGAGAAGACAGATGAGCGAGAGACAAGCCGGGTCAAGGGAGAACAGAGAAGCAGGGAAGTACAACAAGCCGAGTCAAAACCAAATAGAGCAAACTAGAATACCAGAGCACTGAGTGACTAGACAAGCTAGAACCACGACAGGGCAATGAGCTGAAGAGGGAAGTAAGCTTAAATACCCTGGCTCCGGATGGTAAGCACGCCTCTGACAAGTGCCGATTGGATATCGGACACTTGAGTGGCAGGTCGCTCGTGATAGCGTCATGACGTCACGTATTGAGCGTCCTGCTAGAAAAGGACGTGGATTCCTCGCGGCCGGTGTTTAAGTGGCTGGATGAACCGCGAGGAACGGAGGAAACAGCTCGCCTGGACGGATAAACCACCAAGTCTCTACCTCCCTTAGAGGTAGAGGCCTCAGGTACCCTGACACATACAGACACAAACACACACACCCCGACAGACACATACATACACACATGCAGATACATACATACAGAGACACACACATGCAGACACATACACATACAGACACACACATACAGAGAAAAAGACACACAGATATTGACAGACACACACAAAACAGAGACACACACATACAGAGACACACACACATACATACATACATACACACATGCAGAGACACACACACACACATACATACAGAGAGAGAGACACACACACACACACATACAGAGACACACACACACACACACACACACACATACAGGTATACACACACACACACACACACACACACATACAGAGACACACACACACATACATACAGATACACAAACACACACACACATACAGAGAGCCAGACACATACATACATACAGAGACACACACACACATACAGAGACACAGACACACACATACATACAGATACACAAACACACACACACATACAGAGAGACAGACACATACATACATACATACATAGACACACACACACACATACAGAGACACAGATACACATACATACAGATACACACACATACATATACACAAACACAGACACACACATACATACACACATACAGAGACAGACACAGACACATGTACTGTTTTCATACAGAGACAGACAACACACATGTTTCCTACCTTTTGTTACTTTTACTGGGGTCCAGTGGGGGCTCAGCCTGATGGCAGTCAGAGTTCCCACTCTGACTCCCTCCTTCCTGCTTCCTCCTGCGCGGTCTCTGTATGCTGGGAGGAGTGACCGGGGAGTCATTTCCTCCCAGCAGTGATGATGTCATCACGCTGGGAGCTTTAACAGAGCGACCGGGCCCCCTGACAATCCATGTCCATTGGGTGGCCCTGGCAGCACGGGCCACCCGATGGACCCTTTAACATGCGGCCCCGGCGGTTTGCTGCATGGGCCGGGGCCGCAAAATGTGGCAGCTGGTACCCGGTCGTGGGGGTCCGCAGGGCAGCCGGGCCACCTTGAGTGATGGGCCTGGTCGCAGCTGCGACCCCTGCAACCGCGGTATGTATGCCGCTGCCCGGCAAGTTCCTTCAGGGCACATTCGGTTCAGGGCACTGCAGCTTCGGCAGGTCATGAAGCTGGTGGGTCCCTTATGGATATTCTCAGTGCTGCTGATTGGTTTAGGGAATTGGCTTTACATACTTATTATTTCCGTCCACGATCTCATGTTTCTTCTGCCTTTATGTCTGGGCGTTAAAAATTGCAAATATGAAGTCGCCTGTCTTGCCATAAAATTAGGGATTATTCTAGCCTCGGTGAGGGAATAATCTAAATTTGAATAAAGACAGGAGGCGAATATTTCCCTCCCTTGACGTTCCCCTCCCTGGAATTGTTTTTTTTTTCTCTTATGTTAATTGGAGTTATTGTTATTTTCATGTTTTTGTAATGTATGGTCTCATTTTGTTTAATAAATGTTTTTTTCTTACTCGGTCTTGATTGTCCGTGTGCATTTGTTCATCATGTGCTATACCGTTGATGTAATATTGTAAGTGGTATGACATTCTGCCGTGGCAATTTACTTTCACTATGTTACTTTTTCCTTGCGGTGTAATCTGGTTTCCCTCTGGTTTGGGCGATTTCTTCTCTAGATGTGTCTGTTACAAGTTGGATTCGTTGGTTTTCCATGCTCTCCTGCTCAACCTCATCAAAAAAAGAGGAAGTGGGAAGGTCTGACTGAGGGATTTCATAGTGCTGTTATTTTGTTCTGATTGGTTGTAATAATTGAAGATTATGCTAGCGTTAGTGTACTTATAATCTTCATTTTAGTAATGACAGGAGGCGAATATTTTGCATTAAACTCTCTTTACTAACTCCACATAGCAGTAAAGAAAAGTGAAAACATTAACCAATCAAAATGCAATAGGAGGTATAGTATTCACAGTGCTGAGGCTCCTCGCCCTCTTTCGAAGCGACATCATGCATAAAGTTCCGAAAAAATCCAAAGTCCTGTAACATGTAACAACGGGTGACTTCCAATAAACGAAATATGAACGGCTGAAGGAAGGTTCAAACGTGTCCATCCTGAGCGTGAACTGTACCGCCACGAAGTTACACTGAAAGAGAATGTGAAATGGGTTAGGTACCGGCCTGGGAACTGCTTGAAGTAATGTAAAAGGCCCAAGACAACCTCACAGAGAATTATATTAACGAATATCGGCATAGATCATAAACGACACGAAATGTGAGAGGTAAACCAGATTCGAACATGATACCATACCTAGGAGAAGTAAGGAGGATAGGTAAGGAAGGAATACGTAGAATATAAGTATACTTACGTGAGTCCCTTCACCCCCAAGGGTGGGGGGGTGGGAAAATACTCGCCTCCTGTCATTACTAAAATTAAGATTATAAGTACACTAACGCTAGCATAATCTTCAATTTTACCACATGATGCAGGAGAGACGCAGCTGCACCTGAGCTCGGGCGGGAGTAGAAAGTCCGAAAGGTCGATTCTCGCGACCAATCCGCAGAACGTAATATGTCCGCCAGAGAGGCACCCGCCGAGAAGGCAGACGAAGCCGCCGCCCCGAGAATGGAGTGGGCCTCGAAGATCTCATCCACTCCCGCCAGAGAAAGAATCCATCTTATCCATCTGGCGAGGGTGGTAGCCGAGACGGGAACATGGGGTCTAACATAAGACACCAGGAGTTGTGCGCTAGATGCGACTCGTAGCGGAGATGAGACCTCCACGTACCGATAGACACAACGCAAAGTTGCAGATCGGTAGGGAAAAAGGGGTAGAAGACCGACATAGAGTCTGATTTAGTACGACGCGATACTCGAAAGGTAAGCCCGTCAGGGGAGACCGAAAAGGCATCGATGTCGAATGCCCGTACGTCCGATACCCGGCGAAATGAGACTAAGCAGAGAAGAAGCGTCAGTTTGGCCAATAGTTGGCGGAGGGAGAGCCTGTCGTTATCTGGCCAGTCCCTCAAAAATTGTAGGATGACTTCAACGTCCCATAAGCGGGAGTATTTGGGTCTCGGAGGTCTCTGCAATCGGATGCCTCGTAGGAGTCGACATATCAGTGGGTCTTTCCTGACGGGAATCCCTTGGACCGGGACGTGGGCCGCCGAAATCGCGGAGCGTACGACGTTGAGGGACCGGTAGGATAGGCCCGTGGAAAAAAGGTGAGAAAGAAAATTCAGGATGGCAGTTATAGGTGCCGTAAAGGGATCGAGGTCCCATTCACTGCACCAAGAGGACCAGGAATTCCAAGCTGATAGGTAACATCGTCTGGTTCCTGGTGCCCACGAGTCCCATATGAGGTCTCTAGCTGTTTGCGATAATTCGTTGGTCTGCCAGGCGCCCCTGAAAGAGTCCAAGCCACTAAGGTGAGGCGGTCTTCCAGGATGAGAGGGTGAGGGTTCCCTTTCAGATCTGTGAGTAGCGTTGGATGAGCTGATATGAGGAGGGGATCCCTTAGGACGATGCCAGAAGATCTGGGAACCATGGTTGACCTTGCCATAGGGGAGTGATGAGGAGCAGAGATCCGCGTTGAGTCTTCAAGTATTGAACCGTCCTCGCAATCATGGTGAACGGGGGAAAGGCGTATGCTCCCGCGGGCGGCCATGGTTGGAGAAACACATCTACTGCCTTGCTCTCCGGGTCTGGGAGCCAGCTGAAGTATTCAGGAGTCTGTTTGTTGTTGCGAGATGCGAACAGGTCCAGGTGGAGGGGACCTCTCCTGACTGAGAGGTGCTGGAAGATCAGTGGGTCTAGTCTCCAGTCGCTGCTGTCCCGCCAGTGGCGCAAGAACCAGTCCACTGTCAGGTTCGTCTCTCCCGGGAAATATTCCGCCATGAAGGAGATCTTTCGGGGTAGGCAAAAATCGAAGATCTCCTTCGTAATTTCTGAGAGGAGTCTGGACCGTGCTCCTCCCAAGTGGTTGATGTAGCCGACCGCTGAGATGTTGTCCATCTGGAGGAGAATGCAGCAGTCTGTCCTGTCCCTCGCTTGGCTGCGGGTCGCGAACGATTCCGTCAGGAGTTCTAGGCAGTTTATGTGAAGGTCGGTTTCTTGAGAAGTCCAGGTGCCTGTCGATCTGCCTTCGCCCGTGGCGCCCCAGCCCCAGAGGCTGGCATCCGACTCCAGGACAATGTCGGGTGTGGTCCTGAAGATGGCCCAGCTGTTCCAAGCCTCCATGCTGTCCAACCACCATCAGAGTTCTTCCTTGACTTCCTCCGTTACCGGAATGGTTTGGTCGTAGGAAGGGTTCTGGTGGAGAAAGGAGGCCTTCAGGTGCTGCATCAATCTGTAGTGGAGCGGGCCCGGGAAGATTGCCTGGATAGATGCGAATAGCAGGCCCACAATCTAAGCTAGGTTGCGGAGTGGAATGGTACGGCAGCGGATGACCCTGCGTAGTTCCTTCTAGATGGTTGCAATCTTTGCTGTCGGTAGCCGTAGTGTGCTGGACTTGGAGTCTATCTTGATGCCCAGGAATTGTACCGTCTGGGCTGGGGATATTGCCAACTTCTGATAGTTCACCACAAAGCCTAGGGATGTTAGGAATTGTGTGATATAGTGTGTGTGTTGCGTCAGTCTGGACCTGTCGGAGCAAAACAGTAGCAGGTCGTCCAGGTAGATAATGCACCGAATTCCTTGTGCACGTAGATGTGCAACTACTGGCTTCAGCAGCTTGGTGAACACGTGAACACGTGAACTGCCAGGGTCGGCCTTGCCATCGGAACCTGAGGAATTGGCGGCAGCAGAAGTGGACGGGTACTGACAAATAAGCGTCCTTGAGGTCCAATCTCGTGAACCAGTCCCCGTCTTGGAGGAGGTCTCTCAGGAGGTGAATGCCCTCCATCTTGAAATGCTTGTACATTATGTAAGCATTGAGTCTCCTCAGATTTATGACCGGGCGGAAATCCCAGGATTTCTTTTTTACCAGAAATATGTTGCTGAAGAACCCTTTCGACTTGAGCTCTTGTAGCTCGCTGTCGATTAGAAGGTGGTCCTCCCTGGAGCACTGTATGGGGTGCTGAGGGACGGTCTGGTATGGGGTTTCTACAAAATTGATGATGTAGACCTGAACCGTTTGGAGGATCCATGCATCCGTGGAGATGGCCGTCCAGTTGTGAAAAGACAGAGCGATACGACCTGCAGTATATGGGGTAAGTGGTACTTGAGATACGAGATTGCTTACCTGTGGGGAAGCATGCTCTGCCATGGCTGCGAGGTCCTCTGCCACGGTCAGCTCCTCTGGTGTATGTGAAGGGTTGCCTGAAGCCCGCTTCTGGGTAGAAGGGTTGAGGTCTCTGTGAGCGGGGGCCAGAGGGCGAAAAACGGCTGGCTGCTCGGCCCCTTTGGCGGCCAGCCCGTCCAAAAACACCCCGGCTGGGGTAGCCCCTGAAGACGCATCTCATGGAAGTCTGAGCCTTATTGAGGGACGAAAAAATATTGACGTGTTTGTTTAGTTCTTTCAGGAAGGCTTCCCTGAACTATTTGCCCTGTGCCGAAGGTCCCAACTCATTGGTGCCCAATTCCACCAGCTTCCCGTCAATGCTGAGCAACGCTGCTTTACGCCTCTCAGAGGAGAAGGCTACGTTGGTATTACCAACGAAACAAAAGCACCTCTGTGCCCATTCTCTTATGTCGTGCGCCCACTCCTTGACCATGCTGGCATCGAATTGGTCAGCCCTCGTAAATGTGTCGGCCGCCAAATACAAGATGCGGGAAAGTGGGCCAATGGAGTCTAGCAGTTTGTCCTGAACTCCGTGGAAACCTTTCTCCACACCTCTCCGGGGGTCACGGCCACCCCGAGACATGAAGGTGGTCATGAAGGTGGTCACGTGATCGGGGAGTAAAGGGCGAGGGCATTCGGAGCGTAGGCGGTTGCGCACCGTTTTATCCAACGGTTTGCGGAGCCACCGGTGCATACATTTAGAGAGATGGTCAGGGGGAGTGGGATCTAGGATGGTATCCCCTTCTTCTTGGGAAATTGTGAGGTCTTCCAGCAGTTGGATGTCGTCCAAGAAAGTGCCTCGGAAGCCTCCAGTACGGGAGCCAGTGTCACGATTGGGGGAACCCAACACGCTAACACACACACAGACACACACACAGAAAGTGTGCAGTACCAGTCCTTAGAGTGGCCGGGCTAAGCACACACAGAATAGCCAGGAGACAAGTCGAGTAAGGGGAACCAGAAAACAGAATAACGAGAAACAAGCCGAGGTCAAAGGGTAGGAGAAAGTCACAAAGTCAGTATAACAAGCCAGAGAGTACGTAACCAGAAAGCACACGTTCAGAATCAATACTATAAAGCAAAGACCACAACAGGGCACTGAGAGACAGGAAAGGTAAGTATTTATAACCTTATCTTAATTCTGATTGGATAACTTCCAATCAGAATTAACAAACATACGTGGGGGATATCTATACCCCCCACTGTGATTGTTGCACTGTCGCTTTAACGCCGGGTCACATGAGTGACCCCGGCGTTCTGATAACAGTGCCGGCTCCCAGCATGCAGCGTTAGACATGCTGCCGCTGGGAGGAGGAGAGGAGGACGCGAGCGGCGTGTCAAGAGGAGAGGACGCCGCTCGCTGACCGGTAAGGGGAGAGGGGACCGCGGGTAGCGACGGACCGAGGGTGAGTGCTGCGAGAGGATTGCAGCCTCCCCTCACCGCTGCCCGCGGAGCCCTGACAGCCAGAGTCCGAGCCCCAGTCATTGTCCTGTGAATCAGAATCCGTGGCCTGCCACTCGTCCAACATGGCCATGGAACGTGTATGTTCTTCCCCCTCATCCGAGGAGTAGTAGGCCGGAGTAGGCGGGGCTGGCTTGTGGCGTTTGGTTGGCGCCTTGCCTTTGCCTGGATTATCGCTCCCTTTTTCGCCCTTCCAGTGGCGTTTGGTAGGACGTGAGTCCGCCTGTGCATGTGATTCTGAAGCCTCAGAATCATAGTCATGGTGTTGGGTTTGTGTGGCTTTTTTGGTTTGATCAGCTGACGCTGACATTACCCTGGAAAGCGCTTTCTCCATTGAGGCGGAGATGGCTTCGGCAATCATTGTCTGGAAGTCCGCAGGGTTCTGGGATGCTTCCATAATGTTATGGAGTGGGATCGGTATGGGTCAAATAAGGGATACAGTACAGGGACAGTCAGTGAAAGGTCCCTGAGGGCAGAAAAAGGTCCTCCCTGGAGCACTGTATGGGGTGCTGAGGGACGGTCTGGTATGGGGTTTCTACAAAATTGATGATGTAGACCTGAACCGTTTGGAGGATCCATGCATCCGTGGAGATGGCCGTCCAGTTGTGAAAAGACAGAGCGATACGACCTGCAGTATATGGGGTAAGTGGTACTTGAGATACGAGATTGCTTACCTGTGGGGAAGCATGCTCTGCCATGGCTGCGAGGTCCTCTGCCACGGTCAGCTCCTCTGGTGTATGTGAAGGGTTGCCTGAAGCCCGCTTCTGGGTAGAAGGGTTGAGGTCTCTGTGAGCGGGGGCCAGAGGGCCAAAAACGGCTGGCTGCTCGGCCCCTTTGGCGGCCAGCCCGTCCAAAAACACCCCGGCTGGGGTAGCCCCTGAAGACGCATCTCATGGAGGTCTGAGCCTTATTGAGGGACGAAAAAATATTGACGTGTTTGTTTAGTTCTTTCAGGAAGGCTTCCCTGAACTATTTGCCCTGTGCCGAAGGTCCCAACTCATTGGTGCCCAATTCCACCAGCTTCCCGTCAATGCTGAGCAACGCTGCTTTACGCCTCTCAGAGGAGAAGGCTACGTTGGTATTACCAACGAAACAAAAGCACCTCTGTGCCCATTCTCTTATGTCGTGCGCCCACTCCTTGACCATGCTGGCATCGAATTGGTCAGCCCTCGTAAATGCGTCGGCCGCCAAATACAAGATGCGGGAAAGTGGGCCAATGGAGTCTAGCAGTTTGTCCTGAACTCCGTGGAAACCTTTCTCCACACCTCTCCGGGGGTCACGGCCACCCCGAGACATGAAGGTGGTCATGAAGGTGGTCCCTGAGGGCAGAAAAAAAAAAACCCTGAAGGGAGAAATAAAGCTGAAAAAAGGGTCACAGCAAAAGCCCAAAGGGTAGATAGGGAAACACCCAAGTATGTAAGGAATGAATAAAGAAAATATTTACAAAATACAAAGCATACAAATATAAAGCATACAAAAGCCCATAAATCAATTAAGGGAAGAGCTTGAAACTCTGACCTGTCTGCTGATGGAGCAGTAAAGAAAAAGGGAGAGGAGCCTCAGCACTGCGAATACTATACCTCCTATTGCATTTTGATTGGTTAAATGCTGCTATGTGGAGTTAGTAAAGAGAGTTTAATGCAAAATAGGAAGCCTCCTGTCATGTGGTAAAATTATAATAACTAACTCCATCATTCTAAAACAGAAAGTTTTCTGCATTCATTAAATCTTCCTCCAAACTCAAAAACATGCCCAAATTTAGCTGTTTGCTCCTTTTCTCCATGTTTCAAAGATATCTGCTATCTGTTTAGTTTCAAAGTTCATATGGCAAAAACATTATTAAAGTTACACATAAACCAGGATTCTAGCAATCCTACACTGTGTTACTAAGAGATTTCTCAGATGTGTACAGGCAGATCACTAAAAACAAACTTTTCTTCAAACCCTGCAGCTTTTCACGGCTTTAACAAGAAACCTTACAGACATCCATAGATTTAAGACTGAACCATGAACTCTCCATAGGAATTGCATTGAACTCAGCTGCACTTTATTGATTTAACATTGAACCCTGTAACTGTGCATCAATTCAACGCTAAACATTTAACTTTTCACAGGCTCAACGATATACCTTTAAACTGGAGTTGTGATAACATGGTTGGTTAATACTCCAGCTGCGTGTCAAACATCAAGGTTTCAGGTTTGGTCTAGAGTTTAACATTATATACTTCCATTGTTATTTAAAAAAAAATAATAATATTGATAATGGCTATACCATAAGAAATGTAGAAGACTAGTGAAAGTTTTAATTTTGCTGTTTTTGTTAGACTTGTGTACAGCCGAACCCTTTCTTCTGGAAATAGGAGGCTTGCAAAGGTGATAGACAGGTAAAGCTCTTTTTGATATACCCTCATTATTTACCAGTCTCAATATTTACCTGTCAGAGGTAGGCTTAAACCAACCAATCAGAGCACTCTGAGTTAAATTGAACGGCATATGAAAGCTTATAAGGTTTTCTATGCTCTGCAGGCTCAGCCTGCACGGAGCCTTTGTAAGTAGTGATGTACCGAACTGTCCGCCGGCGAACAGTTCCCGGCGAACTTAGCGTGTTCACGTTCGCCGCGGCGGGTGGACACATGCGCAGTTCGATCCCCCCCCTATTCGTCATCATTGGGCAAACTTTGACCCTGTGCCTCTCGGTCAGCAGACACATTCCAGCCAATCAGCAGCACTCCCTCCCTTCCACACCCTCCAACCTCCCTCCCAGCATCCATTTTCGATTCATTCTGAAGCTGCATGCTTAGTGAGAGGAGGGAAAGTTTAGCTGCTGCTGATTAGATAGGGAAATTGATAGCTAGGCTAGGGTATTCAGTGTCCACTACAATCCTGAAGGACTCATCTGATCTCTGCTGTAAGGACAGCACCCCAAAAAGCCCTTTTTAGGGCTATAACATCAGGCTGCTTTTTTTTTTTTTTTTCCTGTGTAATGTAATTGCAGGTGCCTGCCTGCCAGCTTCTGTGTGAGATTCACATTGGATACTGTGCCTACTTACCCAGTGCCACCACTCATATCTGTTTTAACAATAGGTTAAGCTTTACATTTAAAATAAATATTTTTTTCACTGTAATAGAAGAGCAGTTGCCTGCCTGCCAGCTTCTGTGTGAGGTTCACATTGGATACTGTGCCCACTTGCCCAGTGCCACCACTCATATCTGTTTTAACAATTGGTTAAGCTTTAGATTTAAAATAAATAATTTGTTTTCACTGTAATAGAAGAGCAGTTGCCTGCCTGCCAGCTTCTGTGTCAGGTTGGATGCCTTGCCCATTTGCACAGTCAGTGCCACCACTCATATCTGTTTTAACAATTGGTTAAGCTTTAGATTTTAAATAAATAATTTGTTTTCACTGTAATAGAAGAGCAGTTGCCTGCCTGCCAGCTTCTGTGTCAGGTTGGATGCCTTGCCCATTTGCACAGTCAGTGCCACCACTCATATCTGTTTTAACAATAGCTTAAGCATTAGATTTTAAAGAAATCATTTTTTTTCACTGTAATAGAAGAGCAGTTGCCTGCCTGCCAGCTTCTGTGTCAGGTTGGATGCCTTGCCCATTTGCACAGTCAGTGCCACCACTCATACCTGTTTTAACAATAGCTTAAGCTTTAGATTTTAAAGAAATATTTTTTTTTCACTGTAATAGAAGATCAGTTAGTTGTCTGCAAGCGTCTGGGTGTCAGGCCTACTTCAGCGTGTGCTCTGCAGACCTGTGCCAGCGTGCTTTGACAGTTGCCAATCATATCTGGTGTCTCTTTAGCGTGCTTTTACAAAGAAAAAAGGTTTCCAGTGTAAGCTAATAGCAGCCAGTCAGTGTCCTTCAAGCGGCTCTGTCAGGCCTTCCTTCAGCATGTGCCCTGCACAACCCTGCCAGCGTACTTTGACAGTTGCCACTCATATCTGGTGTCTCTATAGCGTGCTTTTACAACCAAAATTTTGTTTCCACTGTAATAGAAGAGCAGTTGCCTGCCTGCCAGCTTCTGTGTGAGGTTCACATTGGATACTGTGCCTACTTGCCCAGTGCCACCACTCATATCTGTTTTAACAATAGCTTAAGCTTTAGATTTTAAAGAAATATTTTTTTTTCACTGTAATAGAAGAGCAGTTAGTTGTCTGCAAGCGTCTGGGTGTCAGGCCTACTTCAGCGTGTGCTCTGTAGACCTGTTCCAGCGTGCTTTGACAGTTGCCAATCATATTTGGTGTCTCTTTAGCGTGCTTTTACAAAGAAAAAAGGTTTCTAGTGTAAGCTAATAGCAGCCAGTCAGTGTCCTTCAAGCGGCTCTGTCAGTCCTTCCTTCAGCGTGTGCTCTGCAGAACTGTTCCAGTGCACATTGCCAATCATATCTGGTGTTTCTATAGCGTGCTTTTAAAACCAAAATTTGTTTTTCACTGTTATAGATTGAATAGCAGTTACTTGTCTTCAAGCGGGTGTCTCAGGCCTACAGTGTGTGCTCTGCAGAACTGTTCCAGTGCACATTGCCAATCATATCTGGTGTCTCTATAGCGTGCTTTTAAAACCAAAATTAATTTTTCACTGTTATAGATTGAATAGCAGTTACTTGTCTTCAAGCGGGTGTCTCAGGCCTACAGTGTGTGCTCTGCAGAACTGTTCCAGTGCACATTGCCAATCATATCTGGTGTCTCTATAGCGTGCTTTTAAAACCAAAATTTGTTTTTCACTGTTATAGATTGAATAGCAGTTACTTGTCTTCAAGCGGGTGTGTCAGGCCTACAGTGTGTGCTCTGCAGAACTGTTACAGTTCACATTGCCAATCAAATCTGGTCTCACAGTAGCTTGCACGCATAGTACCACTAATTCCCCCAAAAATGACAGGCAGAGGCAGGCCACCCCGCAGGGGCCGTCGTGGTCGTGGTGCTGTGATTCCCTTTTGCCCTAGAATAATGCCCAGTTTTCAGAAGCCACGTACCCTGAACTTGAAAAGTTCTGAGGACATAGTTGACTGGCTAACACAGGACACCCAATCTTGCACAGCCTCCGCTCGGAACCTTGACGCACCATCCTCCTCCAGCTTAGCTTCAGGCACCTCTCAAGATACCACTCACCCGCCTGCCGCCACCACCAAAACTAGCACCACAGCCGCTTTACTTGGTATGTCAGAGGAGTTATTCACACACCCGTTTGAAGAAATGAGTGATGCGCAACCATTATTGCTAGAGGATGTAGATAACAGGGATATGTCTCAGGCAGGCAGCATTAAACACATGGAGGTACGGTGTGATGATGATGATGTTGTACCTGCTGCTGCTTCCTTTTATGAGTTGTCAGATACAAGCGAAGCGGTTGATGATGACGATGCGTCCATGGATGTCACGTGGGTGCCCGCTCGGCAAGAAGAAGAACAGGGCGAAAGTTCAGATGGGGAGACAGAGAGGAGGAGGAGACGAGTTGGAAGCAGGGGGGGGTCATCGCAAGGAGCTAGTGGCACAGTCAGACAGCATGCATCGGCACCCGGGGTCAGCCCGACAGCACGCCAATCAACGCATGCTGTGTCCACCACCAGAATGCCGTCATTGCAGAGCTCAGCAGTGTGGCATTTTTTTTGTGTGTCTGCCTCTGACAACAGCGATGCCATTTGCAACCTGTGCCAAAGGAAACTGAGTCGTGGGAGGTCCAACACCCACCTAGGTACAACTGCTTTGCGTAGGCACATGATCTCACATCACAAACGCCTATGGGATCAACACATGAGTAGAAGCAGCACGCCTACTCTAAGCCGCCATCCTCCTCCTGGTCCAGCATCTTCAGCCACATCAACCACTGCTGTCCTTCTTGCCCCCTCTCAACCATCCGCCACTCCGTCTCCCGCCTTGAGCAGTTCCCGCTCATCTGCCCACAGTCATGTGTCTGTCAAGGACATGTTTGAGCGTAAGAAGCCAATGTCACCAAGTCACCCCCTTGCCCAGCGTCTGACAGCTGGCTTGTCCGAACTATTAGCCCGCCAGCTTTTACCATACAATCTGGTTGAGTCTGAGGCGTTCAAAAAATTTGTAGCTATTGGGACACCGCAGTGGAAGGTACCCGGCCGGAATTTCTTTTCCCAAAAGGCAATCCCCAACTTGTACTCGATTGTGCAAAAGGAAGTCATGGCATGTCTGGCACACAGTGTTGGGGCAAGGGTCCATCTGACCACTGATACCTGGTCTGAAAAGCATGGTCAGGGCAGGTATATCACCTACACTGCGCATTGGGTAAACCTGCTGACGGCTGACAATCAAGGAATGCGTGGCATTGCAGAGGATTTGGTGACACCGCCACGAATTGCAGGCAGTCCTGCTGCCACCTCCTCTACTCCTACTCCATCCTCTTCCATAACCTCCTCGGCTGAGTACTCTTGTGCTGCTGCGTCTTGCTCCACATCAACGGCACCCCCCCAGCTCCCCAGGTACTATTCCACATCCCGGATACGGCAGTGTCACGCCGTCTTGGGTTTGACTTGCTTGAAAGCAGAGAGTCACACCGGACAAGCACTCCTGTCCGCCCTGAACGCACAGGTGGAAAAGTGGCTGACTCCGCAGCAACTGGATATCGGCAAAGTGGTGTGTGACAACGGAAAAAATGTGATAGCGGCATTGAAGTTGGGCAAGTTGACACATGTGCCGTGCATTGGCACATGTGTGTAATCTGATCGTACAACGCTTTGTGCATAAGTACACAGGCTTACAGGACGTCCTGAAGCAGGCCAGGAAGGTGTGTGGCCATTTCAGACGTTCCTACACGGCCATGGCTCACTTTGCCGATATCCAGCGGCGAAACAACATGCCAGTAAGGCGCTTGATTTGCGACAGCCCTACACGTTGGAAATCAACACTCCTAATGTTCGACCGCCTGCTCCAACAAGAAAAAGCTGTTAATGAATATTTGTATGACCGGGGTGCTAGGACAGCCTCTGGGGAGCTGGGAATTTTTTTGCCACGTTACTGGACGCTCATGCGCAATGCCTGTAGGCTCATGCGTCCTTTTGAGGAGGTGACAAACCTAGTCAGTCGCAACGAAGGCACCATCAGCGACATCATACCATTTGTTTTCTTCATGGAGCGTGCCCTGCGAAGAGTGCTGGATCAGGCTGTAGATGAGCGTGAAGAGGAAGAGGAAGAGTTGTGGTCACCATCACCACCAGAAACAGCCTTATCAGCATCGCTTGCTGGACCTGCGGCAACGCTGGAAGAGGATTGTGAGGAAGAGGAGTCAGAGGAGGATTGTAGCTTTGAGGAGGAGGAGGAGGAGCAAGACCAAACACAACAGGCATCCCAGGGTGCTCGTTGTCACCTATCTGGTACCCGTGGTGTTGTACGTGGCTGGGGGGAAGAACATACCTTCAATGACATCAGTGAGGAGGAGGAACGGGAAATGAGTAGCTCGGCATCCAACCTTGTGCAAATGGGGTTTTCATGCTGTCCTGCCTGTTGAGGGACCCTCGTATAAAAAGGCTGAAGGAGAACGACCTGTACTGGGTGTCCACGCTACTAGACTCCGGTATAAGCAGAAAGTGGCGGAAATGTTACCCAATTACAACAAGTCGGAAAGGATGCAGCATTTGCAAAATAAATTAAAAAGTATGCTTTACACAGCGTATAAGGGTGATGTCACAGCACAACGGGAATCTAACAGGGGGAGAGGTGGAAGTCATCCTCCTCCTCCTCCTCCCACGACCACGCCGGCAAGGACAGGACGCTTTAAAGACGTGTTGTTGATGGACATGCGGACCTTTTTAAGTCCTATGCATCGCCACAGCCCTTCGGGATCCACCCTCAGAGAGCGACTCGACCGACAGGTAGCAGACTACCTCGCCTTAACTGCAGATATTGACACTCTGAGGAGCGATGAACCCCTTGACTACTGGGTGTGCAGGCTTGACCTGTGGCCTGAGCTATCCCAATTTGCGATAGAACTTCTGGCCTGCCCCGTTTCAAGTGTCCTGTCAGAAAGGACCTTCA